>NC_034183.2:20979082-21279082 GCF_002021735.2 Oncorhynchus kisutch | reverse complement strand
GGAATCAATCAACTCAATGGGTTGGTTACTCTGTCTGTCATGAGGGAGATCTTCCCTGCAATGTCTTGTTTAATTTCCTGACTGACACTTTGTTCTCTCCAAGTAGATAACTGAATTTCCTCCCTTCTGTGGGGAATGTGCAGTGGTTTGGATCTTATGAATAAAAGTCAAGACTATGACATTGGTCTGACAGTGCAGGTTGTTGTCTTCCCCTCTGGGGAGAAAAGCCCTGTAAGGCCCAGGCTTAAATACTACAATGAGTGTTCAACTTCCAGCTAATTGACTCATTAACAGACTGAATAAAGACAGACGACTTCTGGGAAAACAATCCAGGAGGATTATTCAGACTGACATGTTACCGGAGCGGAATGCCCAGATAACAGGCAAACACACAGCTACTGCAAGTGTGTGTGTATATTTGTATAGTAAGACAGGGAGCTCCTTGTCTTGAGGGCCATGTCTTGTATTGCGTGAGAGTGTGTGTGTCTCTCTTAACACTCCCATGTGCTGGCCTGAGTTCAAATGCAGCCCAGTTATGTGGATTAGAAGGCAGGGGAGACTGATAGAGCCGTTCCTCTGCACTAAGACATGACTATGAAAGGAAGCGACAAGGCCCTGTAGCCAGTATTGGAATCAGTCTTTTTTAAAAGGCAAACTTCAAAACATTTATGAGCGTTTAGAAAAATGACTTTTTCAAATGAAAGAAATCTACTCCCACGTCACTCATGTACCACCTCTCCGGAACATCCCAGCCCAAACAACACCTCACCTCTCACGGACAAACTCTGCCAGCTCCTTGGTAGCAATCTGGCCATGCTTCATGTTGTGGTACAACACGTCAAAACCTGCATTCTTCTCCCCCTGCAAAAAGCACAGACAACACCTTGGTGAGCCACAGAATTAGATTGTACTGCATCTAAGGGATTTATAGATTCCTCAACATGAAAGATGTGACAAATAGCAGGCGATGGCAGGCAAACCTACGACCTCAGGAAATAGAGGTTTTTCTTATTTAAATTCAATCAACACTTCTGTTACTTATTCATTGAGGACCCTTGGAGCATAGTAGCATTGAACACAAATGAACACAAACAAAACAAATACTGTTTTCTTTCATCATGACCTTTAAAATATTGTGGATGTTTCTCTTGTTGTTAAGCAACCAGAACCAAGGATGACACAGGGTTGGAGAAAACAGACATGCCTCCAACAGAAGTATGCCTGGGAGCTGGTGATGACATAAACACAACTCATGTTGTTTTCTTCCATGACCTTTAATACTGTGGCTGTCTTCTTGTTTCGCTCAGTGGGGAACCACAAGCAATCATGACACTGGTTTAAGGAAACAGAAATATATTTTTCATAGACAGGCCGACTGCAAGCAGAGTTGTTCTTCAGAAAGTCATTTTCATTGGCTGAAGTGGTCTTTCCGCAGGGTCCATGCAAATTTCAGATCTGTTGTTCTATAGCATTAAATCAGAATTTGCATTGACCCAAAGTGTGCAAAAGCTTTCTCCTTTTGTATTCCTGCACCTTAGCAGCCTTGTGCAGATTTCATTAAGACTGGCACAGGGAAGGCACTGTGAACTAGAAGTTTAAATCACGATTCCCTTCCTACAGACAATACAACAAAATAAAAAAATACTACAAAAAAAAGAGTTATCACATAACAGCAGAGTTAACAGAGGCAGCGTTAAAAATAGCCTGTTCCTTGAAGCCCCCACTTTGATGTCAACAGCGGGGCCGTTGTGTAGCCTGTCCTGACAGGCAGGTGGCTGCACCTCAACACTAGAAATACCCTGCTAGAGAGGGACACGCTTTTAGTAGCAGGGGAATGGCTGGAATGCCAAGGTTCCCAGAGAGAAGCTAGGAGTAGGCCAACACCACAGTTAGACGCCAGTTACAGACACCACACACAGACACCACGACACCACAGTTAGACACCACACACACCACAGTTACAGACACCACACACAGACACCACGACACCACAGTTACAGACACCACACACACACACACACACCACAGTTACAGACACCACACACACACACACACACACACCACAGTTACAGACATCACACACACACCACAGTTACAGACACCACACACACACCACAGTTAGACACCACACACACACACACAAACACAATCGTTGCTTTGAGATGTCGGTCTACTCAGGCAGGAGAGTGGTGATGGGCTGATGGCCTCAATATGGGTCAAAGTATTTAGATTCAAATCCAGGGTTAAAAGTAAGGCCGTACGGTCTGGTACGCCGTCCCAGCAAAATAAATAGTGGAGGTACACGGTACCGGTAAAACATGAGCCTATGACAATAATTAATACAAAATGTCAAGAAAACGGTGGTCTGTTACACTAGTATTTATCATTACTGCATGTCAGAGGCATGAAAACGGTGGTCTGTTACACTAGTATTTATCATTACTGCATGTCAGAGGCATGAAAACGGTGGTCTGTTACACTAGTATTTATCATTACTGCATGTCAGAGGCATGAAAACGGTGGTCTGTTACACTAGTATTTATCATTACTGCATGTCAGAGGCATGAAAACGGTGGTCTGTTACACTAGTATTTATCATTACTGCATGTCAGAGGCATGAAAACGGTGGTCTGTTACACTAGTATTTATCATTACTGCATGTCAGAGGCATGAAAACGGTGGTCTGTTACACTAGTATTTATCATTACCGCATGTCAGAGGCATGAAAACGGTGGTCTGTTACACTAGTATTTATCATTACCGCATGTCAGAGGCATGAAAACGGTGGTCTGTTACACTAGTATTTATCATTACCGCATGTCAGAGGCATGAAAACGGTGGTCTGTTACACTAGTATTTATCATTACCGCATGTCAGAGGCATGAAAACGGTGGTCTGTTACACTAGTATTTATCATTACCGCATGTCAGAGGCATGAAAACGGTGGTCTGTTACACTAGTATTTATCATTACCGCATGTCAGAGGCATGAAAACGGTGGTCTGTTACACTAGTATTTATCATTACCGCATGTCAGAGGCATGAAAACGGTGGTCTGTTACACTAGTATTTATCATTACCGCATGTCAGAGGCATGAAAACGGTGGTCTGTTACACTAGTATTTATCATTACCGCATGTCAGAGGCATGAAAACGGTGGTCTGTTACACTAGTATTTATCATTACCGCATGTCAGAGGCATGAAAACGGTGGTCTGTTACACTAGTATTTATCATTACCGCATGTCAGAGGCATGAAAACGGTGGTCTGTTACACTAGTATTTATCATTACCGCATGTCAGAGGCATGAAAACGGTGGTCTGTTACACTAGTATTTATCATTACCGCATGTCAGAGGCATGAAAACGGTGGTCTGTTACACTAGTATTTATCATTACCGCATGTCAGAGGCATGAAAACGGTGGTCTGTTACACTAGTATTTATCATTACCGCATGTCAGAGGCATGAAAACGGTGGTCTGTTACACTAGTATTTATCATTACCGCATGTCAGAGGCATGAAAACGGTGGTCTGTTACACTAGTATTTATCATTACTGCATGTCAGAGGCATGAAAACGGTGGTCTGTTACACTAGTATTTATCATTACTGCATGTCAGAGGCATGAAAACGGTGGTCTGTTACACTAGTATTTATCATTACTGCATGTCAGAGGCATGAAAACGGTGGTCTGTTACACTAGTATTTATCATTACTGCATGTCAGAGGCATGAAAACGGTGGTCTGTTACACTAGTATTTATCATTACTGCATGTCAGAGGCATGAAAACGGTGGTCTGTTACACTAGTATTTATCATTACTGCATGTCAGAGGCATGAAAACGGTGGTCTGTTACACTAGTATTTATCATTACTGCATGTCAGAGGCATGAAAACGGTGGTCTGTTACACTAGTATTTATCATTACTGCATGTCAGAGGCATGAAAACGGTGGTCTGTTACACTAGTATTTATCATTACTGCATGTCAGAGGCATGAAAACGGTGGTCTGTTACACTAGTATTTATCATTACTGCATGTCAGAGGCATGAAAACGGTGGTCTGTTACACTAGTATATCATTACTGCATGTCAGAGGCATGAAAACGGTGGTCTGTTACACTAGTATTTATCATTACTGCATGTCAGAGGCATGAAAACGGTGGTCTGTTACACTAGTATTTATCATTACTGCATGTCAGAGGCATGAAAACGGTGGTCTGTTACACTAGTATTTATCATTACTGCATGTCAGAGGCATGAAAACGGTGGTCTGTTACACTAGTATTTATCATTACTGCATGTCAGAGGCATGAAAACGGTGGTCTGTTACACTAGTATTTATCATTACTGCATGTCAGAGGCATGAAAACGGTGGTCTGTTACACTAGTATTTATCATTACTGCATGTCAGAGGCATGAAAACGGTGGTCTGTTACACTAGTATTTATCATTACTGCATGTCAGAGGCATGAAAACGGTGGTCTGTTACACTAGTATTTATCATTACCGCATGTCAGAGGCATGAAAAACAGGTGGTATAACTCCAAAATGTGATGTGGTTTGATGAGAACACACATGTTGCCGAGGCAGAGAAGTGTGGGCGACACAGAGACGCGTGCGGACAGCAACGGACACTTCAATTCTGTCCTAATGACAATCGCCACATGTCATTACACTTGTTGGTGTTTTGTTTCCGTTCACCACTGTTTAGAAGATATGTTGCTCGTGGATGAACGTGGGTAACCTCGTAAAGGAGCCCTTTGAAGTGATTGTTTTATAAATCAGATGGAAACATGACTGGTTGATGCCACAATTAAAGGTCATACATTTTAAAAGTTAAATGACACATCTTTATGACGAGGCCCACAGAGATCCTATTGAATCAATAGGGATTCTATATGTAATACATAGAGGTCCCGTACCAGGAAGAAATTACATCTACTTTCATCCCTGGTTCAAACCCATTTGATTAGTTAACTACAGACATGCAGTCAGTGGTGTAAAGTACTTAAGTAAAAATACCCCCCAAAAAACTACTTAAGTAGTACTTTAAAGTATCTGTACTTTACTACTAATTTTTTTACAACTTTTACTTCACTATGTTCCAACAGAAAATAAGGTACTTTTTACCCAAAAGTACTCACTACATGCGAAATGCTTAGCAGGACAGGAAAATGATCCAATTTATGCACTTATTAAGAGAACACCTGGCCATCCCTACTGCCTCTGATCTGCCAGACTCACTAAACACAAATGCATCTTTTGTAAATTGTCTGAGTGTTGGAGTGTGCCCCTGGCTATCCGTACATTTAAATTAAAATACAAAGTAAATGGTGCCGTCTGCTTTGCTTAATATAAGGAATTTGAAATTATTTATACTTTTACTTTTGATACTTAAGTATATTTTAGCAATTACATTTACTTTTAATACCAAAGTATATTTACAACCAAATACTTTTAGACTTTTACTAAAGTAGTATTTTACTGTTACTTGAGTAACCTATTAAGATATCGGGTACTTTTTCCACCACTGCATGCAGTACACTAGTTAATGCAGAGATTTTAATTCACATGTGATTCTCCAATACCTTTCCTTCTCTATGGAAGTGGGGCGGCAGGGTAGCCTAGTGGTTAGAGTGGTGGACTTGTAACTGGAAGGTTGCAAGTTCAAACCCCCAAGCTGACAAGGTACCAATCTGTCGTTCTGCCCCTGAACAGGCAGTTAACCCACTGTTCCTAGGCCGTCATTGAAAATAAGAATTTGTTCTTAACTGACTTGCCTAGTTAAATAAAGGTAAAATAAAAAATAAAAAAGTGAAATTATGCCATAGTCTTTGTCCATCCCTCTCTCCCATCTGCACCCAGAGGAAGGTGACCTGCCCTGCTCAGCCCTAAACACAAAGAAGGTATATAGTTCCCTTCACTATGCTAACCTCTCTGACTAGGTGCTGTATCCCCAGTGTGAATGCCACAGACAATCTAAAACATAGCCTACAGTATTATCATATAAGGCATTGGTGATCATTAAAACATATTAGCAAATAGCCAAAAACAAAGCAACAATGATATTCAATCACCAGGTCCCATGCAGTGAATGTAAGGATGAGTGACAGGTGATTTTCAGAAAAGGAACCCCAAACAAACAATACATAAAGCTACTACTGTTCAAGTCAGTCGAACAGTTACAAGAGTCTGTGAAAGGAGCTAAAGACACACCAAGGCCTTAGTCAGCTAGACAATAAAGGCTTATTTCACAAAAACACAATAGCCTAATCTAAAGAGTCAGGCCTAATTCCCATTTCTGGTCTCAATCGAAGCTGATAACTATGGACACATTTGTGCTTTAGAAATTAGTATGAACATTATTTTATCAGCTAATGAAAACAAGAGGTACATTTAATATGCTGTCTAGGCTTTATGAACAACTCCTATAATGCCGTTGTTTCCTGAAAGGAGAAATAACGACTGGCTAAAATCAGGACTCCCTAAAAACACAATACAAGTGACTTTTTGAAGCAGGTTAGGAGAGCATTAGGAACCCTTTTTCTAACCTTAACCTAATTCTCCTAACCAGCTGTTAATTCTCCCACCCTGGTACGACAAAGTCGTAGCTGTATCGAAGTGGCATGTTCCTCAAGTAACAGACACAGTGAGCTCTTTCATTAATGTGACAGACGTGTTTGTTTGTGTATGTATGTTTCGAGATATGTCAGTATCGCACCCTAAAAGAAATGTATAATCCAAAGATGTCCTAAGAGTTAAATCCATGACTAGAATGACGAATTATAGCTAAACCCATCATGTTCCATCTGAGATCATTCATCACACAGACCTGTTTCATATTCCACACCATGACCAGCAGTCATTGACAGTTATTTTTCAGTCTGATTTATGCAGCTCCCCTAAGAAAGTTTTGCTCATGCAAGAGAGAGCTCATTACAATGACAATGTGATCTGTGGGAGACGAGAGGAGCGACAGAGGGTCTGTGTGGAGGCACCCAGACAACTCAACTTTCTCACCATGGCTGAGATTCATTAGTACTCCGTGCAACACAGAGCAGCATCGTCTGTCAGTCCAGTCAGGACAGTAATGCCCAGGTTCATGTTTTACAGGTATTAGCTACAGTCGTTGTTTAACACATCACCGGACCCATCTGTTTCTCCTGAGGAGCAGGGTGCCCCTTGGGAGGTTTGGGTTGGGGGAGGGGGTCTGCTCACTCACTCCTTCCAGAACATCCTAAACTCTCACCCAGCGAGCGGTGCTCCCACATCCAGCAGCCTCCCCTCTCTCTCTCCCTCCCTGCCTGCCCACTGCAGTTAGCCAATCAAGACTTGCTGCCCCATTTCATCTTTGTACTGTGCAGCGCGGCCAGCTAACGACTCTCACTTGATTCAAATTAGAAGTATCCCTGGCTTTCCCCCTCAGGCATGAACAAAAATAATTACTGTACAAACGAGGCCTGGGATTCTCCTTTAAACGGTGTGCTGGAAGGCAGGCCTCATTGGGAACTGGCGTGGTTAAATAAAGAAGCAGTGTCTGGATCCCCCTGCTAGAGCGTGTCCGGCTTAATTAGGTAAGTGTGGTTACCTCCTTGGCCAGTTACAAGAGTTGTGGTTAAACACCAGTGTAGCGCTGCACTATGGGAAGCAGGTTCTGTGGCCAGAGTAGCAGTGTCTTCGTGAGGGGATCCGGTGTCGGAGGACATTTTTGTGCTGTGATGCAGGGGGGGGCACACAGTAACAGAACAGACCTGGCACACAGTAACAGAACAGAAAGTCTGTCCCTCTCTCACTGGTCAGCAGAATAAACAACTCCATCAGGCCTGGCTAGTGAAGGACATTTCAAATCAAATGTATTTATAAAACCCTTTTTACATCAGCCGATGTCAAAGTGCATACATTTCCTACCCTATTTTCAGAGTTGTATATAATATATGTGGTATGACATAGTAGGCCTATATGGTATGACAATGATAACATAGTTGGAGAGACCCAGGTTAGTATCCGTGGAAAGAGACCGTCTAGCTGACTCATGGAGGTTTTGTGCTTACGGGCAATCCCACGGAAGAGTGTCAGCAGCACCCCTAGTATCTCAGCACACCACTTCCGCATCTAAAGGACTGCCTCACCGAGTCCCCAAAACAACCCATCACGTACACTAGTTGATACCTGGTCCATAGCGCCTGGGAGAGACCAGCAGTATCCCTGTTTAGAACTACTCTGGACATCACTTTATGCTGAGATCAGATCACAGCACCGATCCCTGTCCCTGTTGCCACACTGATTAATGGCTTCAGTGCCCCATTGGGCCACAGGTGAGGGAATGGAGCCCAGCGGTACACGTGAGACCCTGAGTTTAGGACTAACCCATGACAGAGACTGAGCACAATGCACACACACCGCAGTCCATGCTCATGCTTCTATTACCATCACCAGAACACTTGCATCTGGCCTCAGGAACCTGAAGGCAAATTCCCTGAAATGTCTCTATGTAGCGGTACAGTAATCCACATCTAATTTAGCAGAGCAAAAGATGGATAGATAGATAGGAGGGTCCTCTGGTAACATTCCTGCCCATCCATCTCATTCGTCCGCTCCGGACCTTAGAGCCCAGTGAGTCCCAGAGACACAGCCAGGCACAAATTGACGAGGGAAGAGCAGAGGCAACACTGGGTTCATTCTGCTGATTAATGATTGGTTGGGTATAATTCACCTAGGAGAGCAGGGCCCATTTCCTGGAACAGACAGACAGTGTACCTTGATGAGGCCTAGCAGAGAACTATATAAAAAGACATGGATGATTCATCCAACACAAAGTCCTGCTAGAATTCCTAATGGTAGTGCATTAGTGGGTCTAGACTCTGGACCAACGGACTGAATGGACCGTTCTTCGGTAAAAAGGAGAAATTAAAGGATTCATGGTGTTCAATGCGAGAGCACCCATTCAGCAATTTCAAAGGGGAATTGGATATCAGGGGCATTAACATGTCTATATTGGGATCAGTGGAGATTTTAGCATGTAAATCTTGGTGGGGCAAGATGGCATGCATTTTTTTAATGCATGCCAGCAAAGCAATTACACAACACAAACAATACATAAAACGGTGGCCAAACTGTTGGGCCTACATAAAGTTGTCCCAACAGCAGAGCTTTCTTTTCAGCACCATGGAGTGAATCCTTACCACCGATACACGTGGCCATCAGTGGAGCCTTGTCCGGCAACGGAACAGTTCATTCAGCCTCATTTACTGCCTTTAAAAAAAAAATGGAGATATACAAACTATGGCATAAGGGAACGATGAGCGGATAACAGGCAATCTGTAATATCGATTAAGTGATGAGAGCGAAGACGGATGTAGTCAATATAATGATTTGTTCAGCACTTTTGAAATGTACAGCGACAGAATTCCGAACATGGGCCGTTCTTACAGTATTCTCCCTGTTCACCAAGTCAGAACCGTAGGATAAATAAGGGGGCATATAAGCAGACAATAAAAGCTCTTAGAAATGTCATCATCATCAAATATTGTCTAAAACAGGCTATAGGCTACATGTGCACCACCAAGTCAGAACAGTAGGCTACGTTATGAGGGAGAAAGGGACCAAATTATTAGGGTGAGGCACATGGGCTACAAACAGCTGACTACACAACATACACTTAGTATTACTTTCTTAGCTACAGTATACATATGTCCCTGGCATATTACATCATTTATGCAGCAGTATACAAGACATTTTTGGACTCAGTTATGCTGTGCTCACTTGAACAGGAAGGTGGTATTGTGGCCCTTCTTGGGGAATTCTGGAAAAAAACAAGGTTGAATCATGACGTCAGTGATCTTCAGGTCGGAGCTCTAGAAAGAGGCCAGAGTTCCCGACTTGGAATTCCAAGTTGGATGATCGACCAAAATGTATTTTTCCCCAGTCGGAACTCGCTCGCCCCCATGAGTGACAGAACACTGAGCCAATCACAGCGCAACTAGAGAAGATTCCTAACCCCTACGCTCTGTATTTTCCTCTGGCTGCCCCTACACCACAGAAAGTGAGCTAGGCTGAAACACCTGCATTTCGGAGCTGACTTAAGAAAGCAAAGAGACCATGTTTGTACGCGGCTTTATTAACTCAAATGTTTTTACATTGTTTGCAAACTGATATGTGACACGTATTAATGCCAAACAGGTGGGGCTCAAAACAGGTGCCCTGAATGACAGGTCGCCACTGGTTGGGATGAAAACACTAAACGGAGCATTACACCCAAACTGTACTCACCCTTCTTTCATCTGAAAGGAAGGAGTCATTCTACTCCCAAGGACTTAGAGTGAGGACTTCATTAAGAATGCACCTAATCATAACAGATGGCAATTCCTCATCCTTCCCTCTGTTGACTAATTAAGACTAGGAAGAGAAGCCAACATCATTATGTAGATGGAAAATATGGAAGTCACACAGTGCCGCCTGTAGACACAGAATGGTGTTCGACGAGAGTTGCATCCCTCCTGGTTTGAGTTGGAGGGAAGCACCTTTGACCAACCTTTGTTCCACACAATGGAGGTCTCCGCTCCCCTCCATAGGCATGGAGGCCCTGCTGCCTGCAGCCACACAAAGGCAGCCAGGATCACATGACTTGCTGCTGGTCAGCCAGCAGGCAGGCAGAGCAGACAATCCGGCACACTCTGCTCCTCACAACAACACACTCAAAGCTGCCTCCGTCACAGTCAGTAACACAACAACACACTCAAAGCTGCCTCCGTCACAGTCAGTGACACAACAACACACTCAAAGCTGCCTCCGGCACAGTCAGTAACACAACAACACACTCAAAGCTGCCTCCGTCACAGTCAGTAACACAACAACACACTCAAAGCTGCCTCCGTCACAGTCAGTAACACAACAACACACTCAAAGCTGCCTCCGTCACAGTCAGTAACACAACAACACACTCAAAGCTGCCTCCGTCACAGTCAGTAACACAACAACACACTCAAAGCTGCCTCCGGCACAGTCAGTAACACAACAACACACTCAAAGCTGCCTCCGTCACAGTCAGTAACACAACAACACACTCAAAGCTGCCTCCGTCACAGTCAGTAACACAACAACACACTCAAAGCTGCCTCCGTCACAGTCAGTAACACAACAACACACTCAAAGCTGCCTCCGTCACAGTCAGTAACACAACAACACACTCAAAGCTGCCTCCGTCACAGTCAGTAACACAACAACACACTCAAAGCTGCCTCCGGCACAGTCAGTAACACAACAACTCCACAAAATGAGGACAGAGGGGATCCACCACAGAGAGAGGATGTACATAGACAAACAAGCACATACTTTCATAATAAGATATCCCTCAACAACGAAACAATACGATTTTAGAGTCTCAAAATGTTGCGACCTATAAAAACCTTTGAATTCCATAAAGGATAGGAATCTAATTTCCTTGAATTTAATTCAAATGGATGGCTGGTGTAGTTTCCTCTTTGACTCAATTGTTACTTTTACTTTTTGCCACAGCATCCTTCCCAAAATATCCTTTCACGGTGAGGGGGCAGTGGTTGTGTACTAGAACACACCTGAAATAGCTCAGCCAGGTGTGCAGAGGAGAGCAGTACACAGGCATAGTCCCCCTAGGAGCAGCTGACTAATGTCTTCTCCGGTCTCTCCTATCAGACTAGTGGGGCTACAGTCAGGGTTACATTGCTGTCATGCTTATTATGTACCGTTATTGCACAGGTTATAGGACTGCTAGAACATATTGATGTGGTTCCTGTTGTAAAGATGTGATCTGTGTTCATCTGTGTGTCAGGAATGAACCCTGTGCCCCTACTCCCACCATCACCAAGGAGACTAGTCAGCCTCCGCTCTCTGATTCAGATAGATACCTCAGGAGACAGATTGGTAGAATGCAACATGATGTGCTGTATGGTGGTGGTTCAGTATCATTCACAGAATATTAACTCTGAAAGTAAGGCATCATGACTCGTGTGAATCAGGGAATGGACAGAATTGGCCAGTCAACCTACATGCATTGGTGTCCTTCATCTACAGAAGAGTTGTACAGCATTATCTGAAGGATAGGACCATGATTTCTACTGTCAGTGTCACATACAGTCTGTGAGTGTTTGGGTTTTTACTAGCTTCTGCAATCTGCATAGAAATGAGCAGTAAAAGGGTCTAGAGTGTTCATGTATAATGGCCCCCAAAACCAATAGTCATAATGCAATCTGACTGTCAGTTTTCACCTCTCCATGTTGAGCTGCCAATGATCCTCATAGAACATAATGGTACATCAAATAGACTCACCCAGAAGTTGTTTTTAAAGAATGCCATCTTCACTCAGTTTTATAGGGATCTGCAATAAAGTGAGAGAAGAAAAAAAAGTTACAGATAGGCCAGAAACAGAAACTAGCCCCCTGCTCTCCCCTATCAGTGACCAGAGTCAGCCAGTGGCACTGAACCAACATTCACACCAATAATGAGACACCTCTACAAATGGATTGTTGTTTTCACTGTGCTGAATTGCTATGGATCTCTTGCTCTTGCTGTGGGCTGAATCTCCCTTTGTACAGGTACTGTAACAATGTATTGGGCTACATGAAAAGCCACCTCTCAGGCCCCAAAACAGACAGTGACACTTTACTGTACAAAGAATAAAGTGGAAACTTCTGAGGCGGTCTTATTAAAAACAAGCTGGCGTAAGCAAGTAGACAATAGATACCTTTAGTTTAATGAAGGCCAGAGTGTCCTGAGGGGACAGCCAGGGTTTGTTTAACAGTTCACTTCAAAAGAGATGGAGAGGCTGACACAGGGGAGGGAGGGGAGATAAGACTGATCTGACACAGCCACCAAGGAGAGTGTGCCCGATCAAGATGAATAAAGATCTCTCCGGTGTGCTCACTCATTCTGGCCATGTGTGCAGTAAAGAGCTGAGGCAATAGCCATACCTCCAATTCAACCCCCTCCCCAGAGTCACCTCCCCGACTGGGCCTGAAGCGATTGACAGCAGAGGGTCTAAGGTGAGGACACACACAAAGAGCCTCTACAACACAGTGACTCAACAAGAACCATGGTCTCTTTTCTGACTATGAAGTGAGATTCGTGACCATGAGCTTCTGTTCTGGCAGAGCAGATTTCAATTGACTGGAGGCAGGAGGAAACATAGCAACAGCTGAACATACACCCCCTGACCCCCTATAGCATTTCTCCACCCATCCACACTGCCTTCCACTGTGGAGGATTTAATTCCTGCTCAATTAGCACCTAGCTATCTGCTCATCATGAATAATAGTAGCCTTCCAAGCACATAGCAAAGATGAATGAGTGGAAAAAGTGTGTGACTCTGCAGGCGCAGCATTTCTCCAGGGAAGGCTGTAGGTTCCCTGTTATTTTGCTGCGAGGAGAGGGTAAGGTATGGTCCCTGCCTGGATGTGTTACATTGTGCTGACGGCAGGGCTTTCTCTCTGCTGGCACAATGGCTGACCCTAGCTCAGGCAGGACAACCTGCTGCTGGACAGGGGCACACACACAATGAATTAACTCAGCATGGGGACCCTGGAGGGTTCTCGTTTGGCAGCATGGCTTCGGGCTAAAAGTGAGATACAGCAGCCAGCTACAAAGTACCCACTCTGCTCTACAACACTGATAGAGGAGAAGAGGAGAGGTGGAATAAGTTAGACAGAGGGATCTGTTTGGCTGTGTAGCTGGATCACCGGCTGGTGGTGGTGAGTGGTAAGCATAACGTGCCAGTCTTCACACACAGTTGTTGAGAGGAGAGATTGGTGTGGGGCTAGAATCATCATTGGTGTAGTGGAGGCTATTCACAGGAATATTTTTATTTTATTTAACGTGTCAGCGTGTCGCAACTCACGCTGACACGGTCGCCAGGTGTACTATGTTTCCTCCGACACATTGGTGAGGCTGTCTTCCGGGTTAAGCGAGCAGTGTGTCAAGAAGCAGTGCGGCTTGGTTGGGTTGTGGAGGACTCACGGCTCTCGACCGTCGCCTCTCCCGAGTCCGTACGGGAGTTGCAGTGATGGGACAAGACTGTAACTACCAATTGGATATCACGAAACTGGGGAGAAAAAGGGGTAAAAAAAATAAACAAAGGCTATGAAATAAAGTTGACTTGAAAACCAATAGAACAGGAGTGTTTATAAATATTTCCATGGTGAGATTTTGGCTTGGCTTCTTTGAAGCAAGTTAAGACAGGTCTCATAATATGAAGTAAAACATCCAGGTTTTACAGGCTATAACCGTCTCTGGTAGATGGAAAGGCTTTCTCAAAAACCTACTCAATTAAATGTTAACTAGCTACAAAGTAGCGGATGCCTACCAGAATGATATGATTACCTGCATCAATCCAGTGGGTATTTGTTTGCAAATGTGTGCTACAGAAACACACTAATCAGACAGTGGTAGGTGCAAGTGCACGTGAATTAAAGGCTAACTACACTCACAAATGAACATTTCTTACATTTTTCCCCAGACCTCAAAAGTGGTCTCCTGTTATGGTTTAAGCATTATTGTGGACTTAGAAAACAACAAAATTGGATGTTCTAGAAAATAAAAAGTGTGGCTTTGAGAGCGACCAGAGGAGGACATCTGTTAGGAAACTGTGTCGCCGGACAACCTGACCGGGAAGATTTTAAAATTTACCAGCCCCATGTACATTGGGCGTCCCACTACGGCATCCACCCCAGGTGCTCAGAATGACAGAAACCACAAACATTATGGTCATTCATTTTAACACGCCATGCAACTCCTGTAATGAAGCAGTCAATAAATGTAATTGTCAAACATTTGCCAAAATGCAATTTGCGAGAAAACACCATTCTAAACACTGCACCAGATGTGAGCCGTATATGACAGATGAAAATCTCCATTACAAACTTAGAAAGACAGTGAAACTAGGATGGGTTGTTAATATTACGGCCTTCGGCTTCTGGACAACGATAGAAAGTTGATATGAAAATCAATAGAACAGGAGAGAAATGGCATTAAAGGAAGTCTTTCATGCGGCTGTCAGTGAAAAGCATCTCAAATATGTATCTTGAGTAGAATTTTAATGTTGAGATAACAAGCTTATGCGTTCCTCTCCAGAATGAACTCGTGTGAAAAGTTTGAGGTTCATTTTTATCAATTCACCATTACATATGTTACCAGTAGTAAATGTACCGTTAATCCCCATCCTTTGATTACATCAATGCATTGTATTAGCCTACTAAAATGAAGCCTACAGTCAATACCATTCTGATTCTCGAAGTGGAAACGTTACTTGTAAGAAACAAGTTTTGGTTTATTTCATAACCATCATGTACAACTTTTTTCATGGTGTTTTGTTTGGAGTGCTCCATGTGAGCAACGAGCATGGGTTTGGTTCCTATGTCCTGATGTTGAGGGAGCGTGCGCGCCTGAGTAAGCATAGAAGTTGGAAATATGGTACTGGAACTGACCCTGTATATAGCATGCTTACTAACTTAATCATGTTATTCTTATTTCTATCCCATATGTCCAGTGGAAATGTCATTAAAAAAAGCTTTCCCTAGCTCAAAAACAGCTGTCGGTCCTGAGCTAACTGGCAAGAATAGGCTAGTTGATACAATGTTGTAAGTTCGCTAGAGACTGCTTTCCTGGATCCAGTTGATTTATTTGATACAATGTTGTACTTCACTAGTTAAAGCTTAAGACAGTATCAATATATTTTCTACAGCTTTATGTACACTACAGTTGTAAAGTTTGGGTTCACTTAGTCATTTCCTAGTTTTTTTAAAGAAAATCAAAAAAAATTGTCCATGAAAATAAAAGAGATCAGAAATAGTGTAGATATTGTTAATGTTGTAAATGACTAATGTAGCTGGAAACTGCACATTTTTTATGGAACATCTACATAGGTTAATTATCAGCAACCATTACTCCTGCGTTCCAATGGCACGTTGTGTTCGCTAATCCAAGTTGAATAGCTAATCCATCCAGAATAGAAAGAGTGGGAGGCCCTGGTGCAAAACTGAGCAAGAGGACAAGTACATTCGTTTGAGAAAGACGCCTCACAAGTCCTCAACTGGCAGCTTCATTAAATAGTACCCGCAAAACACCAGTCTCAACGTCAACAGTGAAGAGGTGACTCCGGGATGCTGGCCTTCTAGGCAGAGTTCCTCTGTCCAGTGTTTGTTCTTTTGCCCATCTTAATCTTTTCATTTTATTGACCAGTCTGAGATATGGCTTTTTCTTTGCAACTCTGCCTAGAATGTCAGCATCCCGAAGTTGCCTCTTCACTGTTGACGTTGAGACTGGTGTTTTGCGGGTACTATTTAATGAAGTTGCCAGTTGAGGACTTGTGAGGCGTCTGTTTCTCAACCTAGACACTCTAATGTACTTGTCCTCTTGCTCAGTTGTGCACCGGGGCCTCCCACTCCTCTTTCTATTCTGGATAGAGCCAGTTTGCGCTGTTCTGTGAAGAGAGTAGTACACAGCATTGTACAAGATCTTCAGCTTCTTGGCAATTTCTCGCATGGAATAGCCTTCATTTCTCAGAACAAGAATAGACTGATGAGTTTCAGAAGAAAGTTCTTTGTTTCAGGCCATTTTGAGCCTGTAATCAAACTGAGCAATCGGAGGAGAAGGGCCTTGGTCAGCGACATGACCAAGAACCCGATGGTCACTCTGAAAGAGCTCTAGAGTTCCTCTGTAGAGATGGGAGAACCTTCCAGAAAGACAACTCTCTCTGCAGTCCTCGACCAATCAGGCCTTTAAGGTAGAGTGTAGTCGACCAATTAATCGGAATGGCCGATTAATTAGGGCCGATTTCAAGTTTTCATAACAATCGGAAATCTGTATTTTTGGGTGCCGATTTATTTTTATATACCTTTATTTAATTAGGCAAGTCAGTTAAGAACACCTTATTTTCAATGACGGCCTAGGGACGGTGAGTTAACTGCCTTGTTCCGGGGCAGAATGACAGATTTTCACCTTGTCAACTTGGGGGATCCAATCTTGCAACCTTACAGTTAACTAGTCCAACGCAATAACGACCTGCCTCTCTCTCGTTGCACTCCACAAGGAGACTGCCTGTTAGGCGAATGCAGTAAGCCAAGATAAGTTTAATGCTAGCTAGCAACTTATCTTATAAAAAACAACCATAATCACTAGTTAACTACACATGGTTGATGATATTACTAGATATTATCTAACGTGTCCTGCGTTGCATAATCTGACTGCGCATACAAGCATACAAGTATCTATGTATCTGACTGAGCGGTGGTAGGCAGAAGCAGGCGCGTAAACATTCATTCAAACAGCACTTTCGTGCATTTTGCCAGCAGCTCTTCGTTGTGCGTCAAGCATTGCGCTGTTTATGACTTCAAGCCTATCAACTCCCGAGATAGGACTGGTGTAACCGAAGTGAAATGGCTAGCTAGTTAGCACGCGGTAATAGCGTTTCTAACGTCACTCGCTCTGAGCCTTCTAGTAGTTGTTCCCCTTGCTCTGCATGGGTAACGCTGCTTCGATGGCGGCTGTTGTCGTTGTGTTGCTGGCTCGAGCCCAGGGAGGAGCGAGGAGAGGGACGGAAGCTATAAAGTTACACTGGCAATACTAAAGTGCCTATAAGAACATCCAATAGTCAAAGGTTAATGAAATACAAATGGTATAGAGGGAAATCGTCCTATAATAACTACAACTTCTTACCTGGGAATATTGAAGACTCGTGTTAAAAGGAACCACCAGCTTTCATATGTTCTGAGCACGGAACTTAAACGTTAGCACATATTGCACTTTTACTTCCTTCTCCAACACTTTGTTTTTACATTATTTAAACCAAATTGAACATGTTTCATTATTTACTTGAGGCTAAATTGATTTTATTGATGTATTATATCAAGTTAAAATAAGTGTTCATTCAGTATTGTTGTAATTGTCATTATTAGAAAAAAAAAAAATGTTACAATAAAAAAACTAAAAATATCGGCCGATTAATCGGTATCGGCTTTTTTGGTCCTCCAATAATCGGTATCGGAGTTGAAAAATCATAATCGGTCTGCCTCTAGTAGAGTGGCCAGACGGAAGCCACTCCTCAGTAGAAGGTATGACAGCCCGCTTGGAGTTTGCCAAAAAGGCACATAAAGGACTCACAGAGTCTGATGAAACCAAGATTGAACTCTTTGTCCTGAATGTCAAGCGTCATGTCTGGCGGAAACCTGGCAACATCCCTATGGTGAAGCATGGTGATGGCAGTGTCATGCTGTGGGGATGTTTTTCAGCAGCAGGGACTGGGAGACTAGTCAGGATTGAAGCATGAACGAAGCAAAGTACAGATAGATCCTTGATGAAAACCTACTCTAGAGCACACAGGACCTCTGACTGGGGTGAAGTTTCCCCTTCCAACAGAACAACGACCCTAAGCGCACAGCCAAGACAATCCAGAAGTGGCTTTGGAACAAGTCTTTGAATGTCGTTGAGTGGCCCAGTCAGAGCCCGGACTTGAACCCAAAGGAACATCTCTGGAGAGACCTGAAAATAGTTGTGCAGCGACGCTCCCCATCCAACCTGAGCTTGAGAGGATCTGCAGAATGGGAGAAACTCCCCAAATACAGGTGTGCCAAGCTTGTAGTGTCATACCCAAGACTCGAGGCTGTAATTGCTGCCAAAAGCGCTTCAAAGTACTGAGTAAAGGGTCTGAATATTTATTATGGGGTATTGTGTGTAGATTGATGAAGAAAAAAAAAAACTATTTAATACATTTTAGAATAAGGCTGTAACATAACATGTTGAAAAAGTTAATAGGTCTGAATACTTTCCGAATGCAGTGTTTTTGTATTTATTATGGGTCCCCATTACTCTTCCTGGGGTCCAGCAAATTTGAGGCAGTTTATAGAACTGGCATGCAGATCGTTAGAAATGTTAGGATAAATTGCATGCTTCCCCAAACTTGAAACTCAGGCGCCTCCTATTTAGTCTTTATAAAAGAATTGCCTCCATGTTTCTATGGTCGGATTTTCATGGAAGGCAAGACATAATATGAAACCAGAGGTAAACAAAGATTAGAACAGTGTTGTGTATTGAGATTCCTCTGGTAATTAATATTCCACAGGAGCTGAGCATGGTGGGCTGATGAAGGTAGAAGGTACTGTGGTGGATCCATTTGGTACAAGCTGACTCACTGAGTCTCACACAGAGGGTCAGAGAGAGAACAGCCTTCTCCATGTTACACAGCTCAGAGGTGGGTGGACTGATAAGGAATCATTCAAATAGCACATAATGGCCAGTAGGCCTAGTTCCTTTCTGTCTCACCAGCTTAGTGAGTTTGAAACAGTAACACGTTGCGCTGCCTCCACCCTGGACTGGGCTGGGCTCCTGCCCTTTCCCCTGCTGATTGTGAGAGTCAAACAGACTGAGCCACCACTAGTCTAAGACCACAGCCAGGGCAACGTTATGCTATCAGCAGCACGCAGCAGTGGAGAAGGCGACATCAGCGCCTAGAGCCCAGGCTGCAGGTCTACAGTCTAATGCCATAGAAAGAGCCAACAAACAACTACTGACAAGAACCAGATGGACTACCAGAAAAAATGAGGGTTTAACAAAAAAAAGACCCTTCCAGTCCCCCCCCCCGATAAACTGTCCCCATTCTCGTTTTGGCCACAAATAAATGGCATCTCTACACCCATATTGAGCCTCACTCTCTCTTCCCCGTGGTGGAGGGAATTGAAGTGGGGCTACTGGCAGATGCTTCTCTCTGGGTTGACAGTTCAGCAGAGGCTCCCTGCCTGGTCCTTATATCCCCACACCACCCTTCTTCAGGTCATCTCTGTTAAGGCATGAGGCTGGGGGGGGAAATTGACCAACTCCCACCTTTACTGACAACCTCAGATATCCGCCTCCTCCATCTTGAAGGAGAGAACATGGGTCAAAGTATTGACTCGGCCAAGAATCGAGTGAATACGGTCTGCTAGGCTATTAACAGTCCCATCTGTCACTGGCAGAGGCAGTGAGGTTGGAGAGGAGAGGAACAGAAAGGGTGGGTGGATAGTGAAACGAGACATGTAAAAGAACAGACAGGCCTAAGGCTTTAAGACAGAACAAACTGAGAAGAGGGGAACAAGACAAATGGAAGAGAAATGAGAAAAGTGCTACCACCAATCAACACTCTCCGACACTAAATGGTAGACTGATATAGGAGTCGAGCTCTAAAAGCAGTGACCTATAGCTAAATCCACAATCTCAGGTGTAACACATCTATGATACGTCTTGCCAAACTGTCGCAGCTGTAGGCATTTTCCAAGGACAGCGACAGGGAGAGTAGCTACTGCACTGCAGAGTCTGTTGCTCTGTCCTTCATCAAACCTGATTTGGCAGGGACAGGAGGAGAGAATTCCCCTGTTAGACCCATTTTGCAGTACCCACTACCCTCCCTGCCAATGACGATGCTTCCAGAGCCAGGTCTGGGAGGCACCCAAATGTGACTGGCACATCTGACCACATGGACCTGGCTGTAATATGGACCTACTTGGTCCTGTTGATTCATTCAATGTGATAGGGACAGACCATTATCAAGTTTGAGAAGTTTTAATGTCACATGCACAAGTACAGTGAAATGCCTTTCTTGCCAGCTCTAAACCAAACAATGCAGTAATCAATATCAACATAGTAGTAAAAATAACATACGGTAGAACAAAAACACAAGAAATAAAAATAACACAAGAAAGTAAGAAGCTACATACAGGGTGTCACGTTCTGACCTTAGTTCCTTTGTTATGTCTTTGTTTTAGTATGGTCAGGGCGTGAGTTGGGTGGGTTTATCTATGTTCCGTTTTCTATGTTGTGTTTTGCGTTTGGCCTGGTATGGTTCTCAATCAGAGGCAGGTGTCGTTAGTTGTCTCCGATTGAGAATCATACTTAGGTAGCCTTTTCCCACTTGTGTTTGGTGGGTGTTTATTTTCTGTGTGTTCCACACGGAACTGTTTCGGTTGGTTATTTCACGTGTCGTTTATTGTTTTGTTTCAGTGTTCGCTTGTTTTAATAAAGAGCATGAACATGTACCACGCTGCGCATTGGTCCTCCGATCCTTACTACTCCTCCTTGCCAGAGGAAGACAGCCGTTACACAGGGTCAGTTCCAATACCATACTTACAATGTGCAGGGATACTGGCGTGACAGAGGTAGATATGCACAGGGGTAAGGTATTAGGATATATGATAAACAAAGTAGCAGTAGTGCATATGATGTTTGTATGCGAGTGTGTGTGCATAGAGTCAGTATAAATGTGTGTGCGTGTGTGGAGTCCTGCGAGTGTGCATATACAGTGCAAAAACGTAATACCAGGGTCCCCGCAGTCTGTGTAGCCATTCCTTAAGCTATTTAGCAGTCTCATGGCTTGGGGTTAGAAGCTGTTCAGGAGCCTGTTGGTGTCAGACTTGATGCACCAAATCACATTTTTATTTGTCATGTGTTGTTACCTACCCTTGCCACCTGGGGGCGGCCCGTCAGGAAGTCCAGGATCCAGTCGCAGAGGGAGATGATTAGTCCCAAGGTCCTTAGCTTAGTGATGAGGTAAGCGCATGCTCAGAGTACACGTCCTGGTAATCCGTCTGGCCCTGTGGCCTTGTGAATATTGACCTGTTTAAAAGGTCTTACTCACATTGGCTACGGACAGTGATCACACAGTCGCCCGGAACAGCTGATGCTCTCATGCATGCTTCAGTGTTACTTGCCTTGAAGCGAGCATAGAAGTAATTTAGCTAGTCTGGTAGGCTTGCATCACTGGGCAACTCGCGGCTGTGCTTCCGGTGTACTACGATTCAAATCTTAGCCCTGTATTGACGCTTTGCCTGTTTGATGGTTCGTCGGAGGGCATAGCAGGATTTCTTATAAGCTTCAGGGTTAGAGTCCCGCTCCTTGAAAGCGGCAGCTCTAGCCTTTAGATCAGTGCGGATGTTACCTGTAATCCATGGCTTCTGGTTGGGGTATGTACGTACGGTCACTGTGGGGACAACGTCATCGATGCACTTATTGATGAAACGGAAGCAGAGACAACAGTCTATGGCTTGGGTGGCTGGAGTGTAACAATTGTCCGGGCCTTCTTTCAAAACAGCCTGATATGAAATGTCCTGGATGGCAGGGGGCTCAGCCCCAGTGGATGTACTGGGCTGTCCGCACCACCCTCTGTAGCGCCATGCGATCGAGGGCGGTGCTGTTACCATACCAAGCAGTGATGCAGCCAGTCAAGATGGTCTCAATGGTGCAGCTGTAGAACTTTGAGGATTTGGAGGGCCCATAACAAACCTTTTCAACCTCCTGAGGGGAGGAGGCACCTTCTTCATGACTGTGCACTTGTGTGTGTGTGTGTACCATTTCAAGTCTTTCGTGATTTAGACACAGAGGAACTTGAAGCCCCCGATCCGCTCCACTGCAGCACTGTTGATTTAGATGGGGCCCCTGCCTACGGGTTGTCTGGGTTAGCCCTGTGTGTAGTAGCCCTGTCCTTTAGTTTAGTGCCAACCTCAGTGTTAATCCAGATTGATTTGGAAAGAAGTGAACCTTCACTGTGGGGACGTCGCCGATGCATTCCCTAATGAAGCCAGGCTGGCACTCTCAGCAAAGCCAATGTTAATCAGAACCGTCTCAGCACAAAGGCCCATGTTCATCAGAATTGCAATAAAACGTAGCCTACATGCAATCATTGATTTCCCTATTCACTGGCTTGATGTAATGTGCTGTTGCTGCATCAATTTGGATGTCAACACCATCAAACTGTACATATGAACAAACCTCTGCTTGTGTCAAATGTTCTCTCCCTCCTCTACCCAGGCAGCAGAAGAATAATCAGGCAGAACCTGAGTATGCTCTCCTCCATGCACCCCATTGTTTGGAGCTGAATGGGTTGTTTTCCCTGTAGCATACGGTGCAGTCTATGACAAGGAGCCAGCCTGCCAAGCATCACTTCCAGTACAGACCCAGCAGCATTGAGCAGAGCATGACAGCATGGTGAGCACTGGCATGGCATTATGGCATAACAAAACATCATACAAATAAATTAGGTAAGAATACATTTCCATAGTCCAGCTGCTAATTGAGATGACAAAACAGAGACCAGAAAAAAATAAGAGGCTCTATCTCATCTCCTTCAGCATGGTTCTCTTTTGGGTCACCATGTGCTTTTGAGTGGCCCAGATTAGAAACATGAATAGTAACACAAGGTGCTGAACAACATCAGAAATCTCCTCCTTTCCTACTGCACAGCAACATCCCCTGTTATTTGGAATACCACAAAATAGATCTGACGTCACAATAGTCAGTCACCATGTCAACAACCTGTGATACATTTCGACCTGGGAAATTATATTATTGAGCTCCACTTATCACTGGTCCACTTAGCACAGCTTGAAGTGAACCCGTAACCCAACAGAGTGAGGTCTGTTCCTGCAGCCAGCCCCACGGTGGATACCCGTGGCCAGAGAGATCCATCTGCTAGAGACCCTATGCTTAGTAGCATGGCCACCGGCACTGCCTTCCAGCTCTGCCCTGCTTGGCAAGATCCAGGGAGTCCACGGCCAGCAGCTCTGTAGCTTACATTACAGGCAGGGGATCTCCATAATTAATTCACCACCACCAACAGTAGCACCATACTATACTGTATGGGCCAGCTGTGAGGGCAGAGGGAGCCAGCTAAATCATGAGGACTGAAAATCCTTAAAGCTAGAATCCTTAATTGAAACAATAAAGTATTCTCCCCATTTCACTAAAAAGATAGGAGATGGAGAAATGTAACCACTCTCAAATTCATAGACAAAGCTATGGACCCCAGAAAGAGTAGCTTCTGCTATTGCAACAGCTAATGGGGATCCTAATAAAATACCAAATACTAAGGACTGATAAAATGTATTTTCACCATGTTGAGGCTATACAGTGTTTGTTTACATTTACGTGGCATAAAACAAGCTTACATTTTGGGGTTCTGATGGGGTACGACAGTTGAACTAAGTTGATTTAATAGATTCTATTCTTAAAGAATGAATGGGTATATATGATTAATTTATAAGTTCTAAAATGTATGTAGCAATTAAGGATTCTAGTTAAGGATCAAGTGATATGCTTCTTTTCCCCAGTGCCATAAAATTATTGAATTGAGTGCTCAGATTGCAGAGCGGAGTTAGCCCGCTATATTGATATGGTATTCTCCTCGCAGGCTGAGGTGGCCAGCTCTACAGGAAGGCTCTGATCAGGCTTTAGGCTAATCAACAGAAAAATACAGAGCGAGACAGTCAATTCTAATCTAAATGCAAAGTAGAACTCTTATTCCCCCTGGCCTTGCCTTTCTTCTCTCCCTCCTTGCTGCTCCCCACATCGCAGCCTTTTAGGGGCCGAGGCAAGGCTGAGTGATGTGGATGGTGTCTGACGGTGAAGAATGTGCTGTAATTGTGGCATGCTTCAGATGTGTCTCTGTTCTGGGAGGAGAGCTAGCAGGGACCTGATGATGGCAGCGGGTAGAGAGAGGCTGCTAGGTGCCTGCCTGGCCCCAGATCAACAGGAATGGCGGGGGTCAAAGCCTCCACTTTTAAGCTCAGTGTGATCTCCAGCAGTAAGGGCCTACCTACTGGGACCAGCAGCAGCCGGCACCACACAACCTCAGCTCACCCCTCCAGAACAAGTGGATCGTTATGATTTCAGATGCAGAGGTTCTGAGTTAAGGGATGTTGAGCTGGCTTCAATAGGTACCTGATTAGAAACTGGACCTCAACCCACCCATATTTCCCACTATGATTATCAGGTGAATATCTGCCTCTACACAATGAAAAGTTAATAGAGATGAGACAGAAAGGTAGGTTAAGCTTTCAGAGTGCAACTCATAAATAAACATTATTTATTGAAAGATAAAAATGCTTTGCGGAATGCATAACTAAATACTCAACTACTCATGAAGTCAACTGGCAAGAGGCCATGAAGTTGGTACATATTTCTTAATCTTATTGAAACTCCTCCACCTCGCATCTCTTCATTCCCAGTCCCACCCACACATCCATCCATGATTCACTACGCTCTCTCACCACTCACAACTAGCAGAGTAGAGGGTTTCACTTGATCGAGACATAAGGGAGGGTTTTCTTCACCTCTCAATATCAGTACTTATATTACTTTTTCAACACCGATCAAGAAACGTCTCTATGAAGGTTTCTGTTCTCTGTTTAGAAAACCATGTAGATTGCAATCTGAATTTAAAAAACTACATCAAGTGTGCATTCATCAACCTCTCCTCCAGCATTTTCATATAAGCCTAGGTGGTTTCAAACCAGCTTTAGAATAAAAGTTAATGGCATTATATATTTTAATTTGAGAAGGTTAAAACAATTGGAGAACATGTGTCAATGTGGAATTTTACTTCCACTATCATCATTATTTAATATTAAAACATGTTACACGGGTTATTCCATACAATGCTAAATAGAAAACCAGGCCATTACTGGAACAGTTTAAGTCACAGTAACTTTCTAGACCTTTTATCAACATGGTCATTAGATAAGTCTCTCTGGGGTCATTGATTGCTGTTGACATCTTGTACTATCCCAGGAGGATATGATTCTACCAAGATTAATATAAGGGATATTCTCTCTCTCGCGCACACACACACACACAGTAAAAAATTGTTTTTTAATTAACACCCCCCCCCCCCCACCTGAAAAACACCAAAACACCAAAACAGTGACAGTCAGTGGTGACTTTTAGTTCTTCCAACCAGCAATATCATCAAACAAGTTTCTCATTATCAAAATAAACATTGTCAAAGCAGTAATTTCGCTACCTTTAAATATAATACATTTGCTAGGGCGGCAGGTAGCCTAGCCTAGCGGTTAAGAGCGTTGAGCCAGTCACCGAAATCTGTCGATGTGCCCTTGAGCATGGCACTTAACCCTAACTGAGTAGTTTTCCATAATTCGCCATCAAACGGTCTACTTAGCAAATATATAACAAGTAAACCTTAATCTATATTTCTGATCATTTAATGATATAACATTACCAATATCCAGTTAAAGGTTGGCAGCAAGCATAGGTCAAAAACGTTTGTCAGTTGTCTGCTACTGATAGCGTGCAAGCTTGAATTCTACATTGTCTTCTCTCATGCTGCTGAAGACGGCAAGGCATTATGCAGTTCCCCGCGCTAGTTACAAAGCAAGCCATTTTACAGGACCCAGCCGAAATAATAGTTCATTACCTGTATATTGTTTCAGGAAAACCTTTATAGTACATTTTCCATCTTCAGTCATTCACCTGTCCAGATCCAGCCATAGTTGTATAATGCCCAAAGTGATTTGATAGTAGGCAGAGGTACAATATCTCTAGGCAGTTTTCAGTGTGCGCGCAAATTCCCACCCATCTGTCCCTATTGGTTGACATACTTGTCAATCAAGCCTAGAGCGCGATGTTGTAGGCATAGCAACCATTTGGAGGCGGGTCTTCGAGATTTTCTATGCGCCAATTGGATGAAAAAATATTATTCTGAACAAACGCCCACCTGTTAGTACGCGGCTGTGTTGGCCAACGTGGGCTTCCATCAATAAAACGGACGTATTGAAAGCCAGATTAAAGGGGGTATAATAATTTATTCAAATTTCCTCATAGATTTTTTTTATTTTTTTTATTTAACCTTTATTTAACCAGGTAGGCAAGTTGAGAACAAGTTCTCATTTACAATTGCGACCTGGCCAAGATAAAGCAAAGCAGTTCGACAGATACAACGACACAGAGTTACACATGGAGTAAAACAAACATACAGTCAATAATACAGTATAAACAAGTCTATATACGATGTGAGCAAATGAGGTGGGAAGGGAGGTAAAGGCAAAAAAGGCCATGGTGGCAAAGTAAATACAATATAGCAAGTAAAACACTGGAATGGTAGTTTTGCAATGGAAGAATGTGCAAAGTAGAAATTAAAATAATGGGGTGCAAAGGAGCAAAATAAATAAATAAATAAAATACAGTTGGGAAAGAGGTAGTTGTTTGGGCTAAATTATAGGTGGGCTATGTACAGGTGCAGTAATCTGTGAGCTGCTCTGACAGTTGGTGCTTAAAGCTAGTGAGGGAGATAAGTGTTTCCAGTTTCAGAGATTTTTGTAGTTCGTTCCAGTCATTGGCAGCAGAGAACTGGAAGGAGAGGCGGCCAAAGAATGAATTGGTTTTGGGGGTGACTAGAGAGATATACCTGCTGGAGCGTGTGCTACAGGTGGGAGATGCTATGGTGACCAGCGAGCTGAGATAAGGGGGGACTTTACCTAGCAGGGTCTTGTAGATGACATGGAGCCAGTGGGTTTGGCGACGAGTATGAAGCGAGGGCCAGCCAACGAGAGCGTACAGGTCGCAATGGTGGGTAGTATATGGGGCTTTGGTGACAAAACAGATTGCACTGTGATAGACTGAATCCAATTTGTTGAGTAGGGTATTGGAGGCTATTTTGTAAATGACATCGCCAAAGTCGAGGATTGGTAGGATGGTCAGTTTTACAAGGGTATGTTTGGCAGCATGAGTGAAGGATGCTTTGTTGCGAAATAGGAAGCCAATTCTAGATTTAACTTTGGATTGGAGATGTTTGATATGGGTCTGGAAGGAGAGTTTACAGTCTAACCAGACACCTAAGTATTTGTAGTTGTCCACGTATTCTAAGTCAGAACCGTCCAGAGTAGTGATGTTGGACAGGCGGGTAGGTGCAGGTAGCGATCGGTTGAAGAGCATGCATTTAGTTTTACTTGTATTCAAGAGCAATTGGAGGCCACGGAAGGAGAGTTGTATGGCATTGAAGCTTGCCTGGAGGGTTGTTAACACAGTGTCCAAAGATAGATAAAATGTGTAATGTCATTTGTCTTTCAAGGTGGTGCATGGTCATATAACAAAATGTAACAAACATTTTATTTTCCCCCTCCATTCGACATACTTTCCTCATCAATAAAGCTGCATAGTAAAAGATTTATACAAATTCAAAACCCAAAGATGGTCTTCCTGGGGCAGCAGGTAGGGTATGAGCTAGTGGTTAGAGTGTTGGACCAAAAGGTTGCAAGATCAAATCCCTGAGCTGACAAGGTGAAAATCTGTTCTTCTGAACAAGGCAGTTAATCCACTGTTCCTAGGCTGTCATTGAAAATAAGAATTTGTTCTTAACTGACTTGCCTATTTCAATAAAAATCATTCTTTACCAAAACACATATAATAATGAAAGAGACTGCTTGTCTTCAGTATGAACATTGTCCATGGACTGCATAGAGAAACTGACCTGCTGGCCACTTGGGTCACAAAAGACCAAAGGACCATTATTTACAGTCAATAAAGGGACCCTGACATGCCCCACATCTCTACAGGTGTAAATGTAGCAGTGAGGGGTGATTCAGTGTCGGGGGTGTGATGGTTAAGCTCAAGGTCTAGTCAGGGTTAGGGTGGCTTTTGCGGTTGTAACTCTTCTCCAAGTACAGGCCACAGACCTTGCGATGGTGAGCGGTCAGATTGTAACTCTTCTCCAAGTACCAGCCACAGACCTTGCAGGGGAACTGGTAGCTGTCGTCAATGTTGTTCTTTTTCATGTGCCAGTTGAAGTGAGGCCTTCTGACAGCAGGTGGAGCCACACACCTCACACCTGGTAGAGAGGGAGAGAGGAAGAGGGGTGAGGCAAAGGGATAGACAGAGGGACACTCATAAGGACCACAACACATATATCAAACAAGTTTAGACTATACTTTCAGTATAAAAGAAACTGAAAAATAGTCCTTGAGTGCTGTTGCTATGACAGAGAACACTCACTGAACAGGCTTCTCTCTGCGGCAGTGGATGAGAAAGCGACTATTGGTGTGGAACACCCGGGCACAGAACTCAGATGTCCCTCTGCTCTCAAGACAAAAGCCAGAGTTCGTCTTGACCATGTGACTGAAGAAACACAGGGCCCTACAGGGAGTGTAAGAGCAGGTGAGCGTCCTCCGGTGGAGGTGCTGGTACTTCATATGATGCTGAACAAAAGGTGCGATAAGATAGAATGGAGTTTAGTGTATTTTACCTTGCGATGACTGTAATAAGTAGATAGTGAGCGGTCATCTTCAGCTATGCTGCTGGACACTGAGGTACTGCCGAGAGGAGAAGACTTTCCCACAGCCGTCAAACTCACAAGGCGAGGTTGATTTTGGTGTTATTTTTATGGGAACTTTAAATTATGATGACAATAAACAGATAGAAATAAATTAAGTGATAATGCACAAACCTTTTTTTTAGGACAATCTGAGGAACATTGTCGGCTGGCTCCTCTACAAAATCCAATCCAAATGAAAGAAAATGAATGTAGTTTATTGCACAGTGTGTGCTGATAGGAATCCTTTGTCCTATGTTCACTTTCATGACTTTCATTCCAGCATATTTGACTTGAAAATCCATTTAATGGTTTTAGTCAAATAATCCAATCTAGCAAATTAAGGAAATGTGAGAAAACATCTTCAAAAGCCACCTGTTGCCATCAAAATCCAACTCCTCCTTGTCCCTGACCTACAGTATCTCTCTCTGCCTTTGACTGAACTGCTCCCCCCCCCCCTTCAGCTTCTCCCTTGCACAGCCGTGGCCAAAAGTTTTGAGAATGACACAAATATTAATTTTCAAAGTCTGCTGCCTCAGTTTGTATGATGGCAATTTGCATATACTCAAAAATGTTATGGAGAGTGATCAGATGAACTGCAAAGTCCCTCTATGCCATGCAAATTAACTGAATCCCCAAGAAACATTTCCGCTGCATCTCAGCCCTGCCACAAAAGGACCAGCTGACATCATGTCAGTGATTCTCACGTTAACACAGGTGTGAGTGTTGATGAGGACAAGGCTAGATTGAGTTCATACTGATTGAGTTCGAATAACAGACTGGAAGCTTCAAATGGAGGGTGGTGCTTGGAATCATTGTTCTTCCTCTGTCAAACATGGTTACCTGCAAGGAAACACATGCCGTCATCATTGCTTTGCACAAAAAGGGCTTCACAGGTAAGGATATTGCTGCTGGTAAGATTGCACCTAAATCAACCATTTATCAGATCATCAAGAACTTCAAGGAGAGCGGTTAAATTGTTGTGAATGCTTCAGGGCGCCCAAGAAAGACCAGCAAGCACCAGGACCGTCTCGAAAAGTTGATTCAGCTGCGGGATCGGGGCACCACCAGTACAGAGCTTGCTCAGGAATGGCAGCAGGCAGGTGTGAGTGCATCTGCACACACAGTGAGGCGAAGACTTTTGGAGGATGGCCTGGTGTCAAGAAGGGCAGCAAAGAAGCCACTTCTCTCCAGGAAAAACATCAGGGACAGACTGATATTCTGCAAAAGGTACAGGGATTGGACTGCTGAGGACTGGCGTAAAGTCATTTTCTCTGATGAAACCCCTTTACGATTGTTTGGGGCATCCGGAAAAAAGCTTGTCCCGAGAAGACGAGGTGAGCGCTACCATCAGTCCTGTGTCATGCCAACAGTAAAGCATCCTGAGACCATTCATGTGTGGGGTTGCTTCTCAGCCAAGGGAATGGGCTCACTCACAATTTTGCCTAAGAACACAGCCATGAATAAAGAATGGTACCAACACATCCTCAGAGAACAACTTCTCCCAACCATCCAGGAACAGTTTGGTGACGAACAATGCATTTCCCAGCATGATGGAGCACCTTGCCATATGGCAATAGTGATAACTAAGTGGCTCGGGGAACAAAACATCAATATTTTGGGTCAATGGCCAGGAAACTCCCCAGACCTTAATCCAATTGAGAACTTGTGGTCAATCCTCAAGAGGGGTGTGGACAACCAAAAACCCACACATTCTGACAAGCTCCAAACATTTATTATGCAAGAATGGGCTGCCATCAGTCAGGATGTGGCCCAGAAGTTAATTGACAGCATGCCAGGGCGGATTGCAGAGGTCTTGAAAAAGAAGGGTCAACACTGCAAACATTGACTTTGCATCAACTTCACATCATTGTCCATAAAAGCCTTTGACACTTATGAAATGCTTGTAATTATACTTCAGTATTCCCTAGTAACATCTGACAAAAATATCTAAAGACACTGAAGCAGCAAACTTTGTGGAAATTAATGTGTCATTCAAAACATTTGGCCATGACTGTACTACAGTTACATCACTATGAAGTGCAACAAAGTGGTCATTCATTTTTTCAACATGTTCATTCACATTTTATTTCCTTCTTGGGTGATTAAATACATAGTCATTGAAACCTGCTGGGTGAAGGGACATCCTTTTCTCCAGTGATTTTGCCTTGGGTTGTCCTCATCACCTTTATCATCATTATCACAATACATAGGCAGCCATCCACCTATTGAAACATAAAATTAGATCACCATAAGGTTGGGTTGATTACGATTTGAACAACAAATACATGCAAGGAGTTGTGCATGAAGCAAACTATTCAACTTTACCAATCCTGCCATGACCGCAAGGACTCTGCTGGCATTGTGTCACTTCCTGCCGCTGAAGCTTCCTGTGTATTCTCGTTTCCTGGATATGACCAAACAACATAGTGATGTTGAGTCAACACTGGCATTTCAGAACTAATCAGGAAATTCTAGATAATTGTCAAGTCAGTATGAATGATTCGGGAGACAGGCGCAGGAATGTGTAATAGTTTTTTTTATTATACCCAAATTACGGCGTGCCGTGTAAAGGCACGGGGACGAAGACCAAACAAACACAATACAAAACACAGGGTTGAAACCCAAACAAAAGAGCGAGGAGTACATCGAATAAATAACACAAGCACACAATGATTAACACACGGGACGAGACCGGTAATCATCTGCGCAATCCACAATGGCACGAAAGCCAAAACACACAGCACAGGTACTCACACGAACCAACGGACATTGTAGCAATAATCAACAGGACACTTGTAAACCAAGGGCACACTTATACAATTACTAATCACTGGGAATAGGGGCCAGGTGTGCACAATGAAAGTTCCGGAGAGATCCATGACAATAACATTTCTTATTAATTAACCTGTTGAGTTGCTCTCTCCAGAGTTGATGGTTGTCCGGTCCACCGTCTCCTCTCCATTCCTACGCTAGGGAGTTTTAAGATAAACCTTAAGAAATGATTTATAGGCTAAATGCCTTAAAACTGCACAGGCTTAAAAAAAGTATACTTGTTTTCAATTACCTTTACATGGTAATCTATTTGATTACTTTTATGGTTTCCTCCCTACTGATGAGATGTATGTGAGATGTATTTTGTTTTCATGTTATAATCTTGTGTATATTTTGTTTTCATGTAATTTCATGAGGACCACAATGGGAATACATATTTTTTTCTTTTTTTGTGTCATCTTATATGATTTTAATGGCATTGTACTGTATCCACATGTGTGGTTGGATTGTGTTTCAAAATTGTCCCAAAAAAATCCTGGTTGTTTGTGCCTCCTCTTGGGTCACCATGGGCCTTGCGCCATCACAACCCCTGGTCCTCCTCACAGTAAGACCACGCCTCCCTGTGACACTCTCCTTCTTGAGCTCCTTTGCTTCTCTCCTCCCTTTGAACCTAGTTGAACCTGAAGGGGTAATATCTCCCTCCACTTTGCCTCCGTCCCTCTCTCATGTCACCCCCCTCTTATTCACAGCCACTCTGACTAGGTTGCCATGAGAGCCGATGTCCTCCTTCCCAGACACAGTTCTGCCTCTAACACATCCGAGGGTTCTCTTATTTCCTTCCCCTGAGAACATGGGGAGAGGTACTCCTCTAGAGGGGGTAAGTGCCTTGGGCCTCTTCTCTGCTTCACTGCCTCTCCCTTTGACTGGCTCACCTCTGTGCCAGCTGCCTACTTCTCCACGGCAGTGCCAGATTGGAGGGTGGGTGGGAAGGGGCACTGTTGCCGGTGAGTGTGGACCAATAGGACGTAGCGATGCAGAGATTCTCTTGATGTCAGCAAGGCAGCCATGTCCCCTTTCATACTTCCTAGTGGACCATTCAAAAAACAGGCTTACATATACAGTACATATTCACATGAATGAAACTGTAAACTGTATGTTATGGGGGAAATGTATTTACCTGAGCATTTGGCAAACACTTTAGAAAAATAGCTGAAGAGAAGAGAGGGGGAAGAAATTTTGCAAAAATTAATAACAGCCAACATAATATTACTCCAATGTTATAGTTGTGTAATAAAGATGAGACATAAATATGGTGTGCCGTTTCTTACCAGTGCCACCATCAGCCCAGTCTGGTCTGAGGTCTTACCTCAGCAGTAGGTAGTGGATGAGCTCAGAGTGCAAAGAGAAGCCCAGGTTATTCAGCTGACCCAAGGTATGACCCTAGATGCACTCAAGACTTACTCCGCCGCACGTCTATCTCCATGTGCCACTGTCATCCGACGGCTTTTGGAGTAGATGCCGACGCCATGGTCAGAGGGTCACTAATCTGGTCCATCAGCCCTGGCATGAACAACAGGAAAGAGGCCAATGATACAATGACAATGATAACTTTACACTGGTCACTATAGTTATTGTAATACCATATAATTTATTTGTGTCAAAATATGACAGTTGAAATGATTATTTTTTAATTGTTCTCTTCTAATCAGTGATTTAAACCTGAGACACCAGGTTGGTGCAATTAATTATCAGGTAGAACAGAAAACCAGCAGGATCCGAATCTCATAGGGTAACAGTTGAATATCCTTGCTCGAGAGGTACAGTATGTACATCCTGTTAATTGAATACATCCAGTCAAGGGTTCACTGCACAGCTATTTTCAGGTCTCCAGAGATGTTCCTTTGGGTTCAAGTCCGGGCTCTGGCTGGGCCACTCAAGGACATTCAAAGACTTGTCGAGAAGCCACTCCTGGATTGTCTTGGCTATGTGCTTAGGGTTGTTGTCCTTTAGGAAGCTGAACCTTCACACCAGTCTGAGGTCCTGAGCCCTCTGGAGCAGGTTTTCATCAAGGATCTCTTTGTACTTTGCTCCGTTCATCTTTCTCTCGATCCTGACTAGTCTCCCAGTCCTTGCCGCTGAAAAACATCCCCACAGCATGATGCTGCCACCACCATGCTTCACCATTGGGATAGTGCCAGGTTTCCTCCAGACGTGATGCTTGGTATTCAGGCCAAAGAGTTCAATCTTGGTTTCATCAGACCAGAGAATCTTGTTTCTCATAGTCTGAGAATCCTGTAGGTGCCTTTTGGCAAACTCCAAGAGGGCTGTCATGTGCCTTTTACTGAGAAGTGGCTTCTGTCTGGCTACGCTACCATAAAGGCCTGATTGGTGGAGTGCTGCAGAGATGGTTGTCCTTCTGGAAGGTTCTCCCATCTCTACAGAGGAACTCTGGAGCTCTGTCAGAGTGACCATCTGGTTCTTGGTTACGTCCCTGACCAAGGCCCTTCTCCCACGATTGCTCAATTTTGCCGGGCGGCCAGCTCTAGGAAGAGTCCTGGTGGTTCCAAACTTCTTCCATTTAAGAATGATAGAGGCCACTGTGTTCTTGGGGACCTTCAATGCTGTTGAAATGTTTTGGTACCCTTCCCCAAATCTGTGCCTTGATATACAATCCTGTCTCGAACCTCTACGGATAATTCCTTGACCTCATGGCTTGGTTTTTGCTCTGACATGCACTGTCAATTTTGGGACCTTGTATAGATAGGTGTGTGCCTTTCCAAATCATGTCCAATCAATTGAATTTACCTCAGATGGACTCCAATCCAGTTGTAGAATCATCTCAAGGATGATCAATGGGAACAAGATGCACCGGAGCTCAATTTCGAGTCTCATAGCAAAGGGTCTGAATACTTACCTAAATAAGGTATTTCTGTTTTTTATTTTTAATACATTTCTAAAAACCTGCTTCGCTTTCTCATTATGGGGTATTGTGTGTAGGTTGAAAAATAAATATTTTATCTATTTTAGAATAAGGCTGTAACGCAACAAAATGTGGAAAAAGTCAACGGGTCTGAATACTTTCTGAATGCCCTGTACATGGCTCTGGTCTTTCCTATTTGAAAAAAGTCAAATAAACGTTTTAATCTACCCCTAGCCCATTTCTTTTGGAGGGGGGTATGCCATCTAATTTTAAAGATTTATAGTTGACCCGTTAACCTATATAACATCAGCGTTTAGGAGATAGCTATTGATTAAACATTTGTGTACATACAACCTGTGCTTTGTATTCCCTTGTGTGGTTGTATTATGTTTTTAACTCATCAAATAAACCAAATGAAACGTGTTAAACTATTGACCAGATCATATGTTTCAAGAATATAAGTAGAAAATGACTTAGAATGTAGTCTGTATCATCAAGGTAGCAGTGCACCAAGAGAAATTCAAGTTTGCAAAAAAGAACTGACAAAAGGAAATGACAGTTTCGACCTGATTAAAGTGGGCTGGTTACCACAGTAACTGCCAGTAACCCAACACACACACACACACACACACACACACGCACACGCATACGCACACACACACACCCGTACAACTGAACATGTAAGCTCATACACATTTATAAGTGCATTGAGCAAGCATGGATGAGCTGGGTGAGTATATTTTTTTCCTCTGCTGCTGTTGTGTTATAAAACAAGATACAATAGATCAAACTATAAACGAAATACACACATCAACAGATTTGAGCACTAATAAAATATAAAATGATATACTCATGAAAACATACATGTAGAAGTTTTGTTGTGTGTATTACATTGGGCATGCTAATCACATCATATGGTTCATATCGTATCTGAATAAAATGTATTGTTGTAGACATGACTGTTGATGTAAATTCACGGGGAATCACAAAGAAGGTTCTCTGTTGATAGGCAGATGGATTGTTAAGGCTGTTGACTGAAGTCACCTAGTACCAACCACATTCAATTAGTGAGAAATCCAGTGGATAGGGATATACAGTGGCTTCACAAAGTATCCACACCCCTTTACTTTTTCCACATGTTGTTGTTTTACAGCTTGAATTAAAAGTGGATTCAATTGAGATTTCGTGTCACTGGTCTACACACCATACCCCATAATGTCAAAGTGGAATTTTGTTTGTAGAGCATTTTAGAAATTAATAGAAAACGTAAAGCTGAATTGTCTTGAGTCAATAAATATTCAACCCCTTTGTTATGGCATGCCTAAATTAGTTCAGGAGTAAAAATGTGCTTAACAAATCGCATAATAAGTTGCATAGACTCAATCTGTGTACAATAATAGTGGTTAACCCTAAGGTTGATGTCTGCGCTTCCTGGGAAATCTAATTAGCACAATACAAAACTCCCCATGTAAATCGATCAGTTTAAAAAATATATATTTTGGGTTTTGCAGTGGATGTGTCTCAATCCCACGCCTATGTCACACTTCCGCATCTGTTGTGAAAGGTGACAGAGCTAGAGCGGTGTTTGTCAAAACATGAGACACCCCGAAAATAACATAATTGTCTGTAGCGTCCAAACGGTTTGGCTTGCAAACTATGATCCCTCTATGTAAAGATGAGACTGTGAAAAACACGATGGTGTTCTCCGTTTCACTCTATGGCCCCCTACAAGCATCTTGGAACTCGTCTGAAGTCAGTACAGATGATCTGCCAACTTCTGTTTGTAGCATCCGAACAGTTTGGCCTACACACTAATATGACCCCTCTGTGGAAAGGTCAGGCTCTCACGAACATGTACAGTTGAAGTTGGAAGATTACATACACTTAGGTTGGAGTCATTTAAACTCATTTTTCAACCACTCCCCAAATTTCTTGTTAACAAACTATAGTTTTGGCAAGTCGGTTAGGACATCTACATTGTGCATGACACAAATTTTTCCAACAATTGTTTACAGACAGATTATTTCACTTCTAATTCACTGTATCACAATTCCAGTGGGTCAGAAGTTCACATACACTAAGTTGACTGTGCCTTTAAACAGCTTGAAAAATTCCAGAAAATGATGTCATGACTTTAGAAGCTTCTGATAATTAACATAATTTGAGTCAATTGGAGGTGTACCTGTGGATGTATTTCAGGCCTACCTTCAAACTCAGTGCCTCTTTGCTTGACATAATGGGAAAATAAAAATAAAACAGCCAAGACCTCAAAAAAAAAATTGTAGCCCTCCACAAGTCTGGTTCATCCTTGGGAGCAATTTCCAAAATGCCTGAAGGTACCACGTTCATCTGTACAAACAATAGTACGCAAGTATAAACACCATGGGACCACGCAGTCGTCATACAGCTCAGGAAGGAGACGCGTTCTGTCTTCTAGAGATGAACGTACTTCAGTGCGAAAAGTGCAAATCAATCCCAGAACAACAGCAAAGGACCTTGTGACGATGCAGGAGGAAACAGGTTCCAAAGTATCTATATCCACAGTAAAACGAGTCCTATATCGACATAACCTGAAAGGCCGCACAGCAAGGAAGAAGCCGCTGCTCCAAAACCACCATAAAAAAGCCAGACTATGGTTTGCAATTGCACATGGGGACAAAGCTCGTAATTTTTTGAGAAATATCCTCTGGTTTGATGAAACAAAAATATAACTATTTGTCCATAATGACCATTGTTATATTTGGAGGAAAAAGGGGGTGTCTTGCAAGCCAAAGAACCCCATCCCAACCGTGAAGCACGGGGGTGGCAGCATCATGTTGCGGGGGTGCTTTGCTGCAGGAGCGACTGGTGCACTTCACAAAGTAGATGGCATCATAAGGAGTGAAAATTATGTCGATATATTGAAGCAACATCTCAAGACATCAGTCAGGAAGTTAAAGCTTGGTCGCAAACGGGTCTTCCAAATGGACAATGACCCTAAGCATACTTCCAAGGTTGTGGTAAAATGGCTTAAAGACAACAAAGTCAAGGTATTGGAGTGGCCATCACATAGTCCTGACCTCAATCCTATAGAACATTTGTGGGCAGAACTGAAAAAGCATGTGCGAGCAAGGAGGCCTACAAACCTGACTCAGATACACCAGCTCTGTCAGGAGGAATGGGTCAAAATTCACCCAACTTATTGTGGGAAGCTTGTGGAAGGCTATCTGAAATGTTCTACCCAAGTTAAACAATTTAAAGACAATGCTACCAAATACTAATTGAGTGTATGTAAACTTCTGACCAACTGGGAATGTGATGAAAGAAATAAAAGCTGAAATAATCATTCTCTCTACTATTATTCTGACATTTCACATTCTTAAAATAAAGTGGTGATCCTAACTGACCTAAGACAGAGAATTGTTACTTGGATTAGATGTCAGGAATTGTGAAAAACTGAGTTTAAATGTATTTGGCTAAGGTGTATGTAAACTTCCAACTTCAACTGTACATGTGTTCACAAGACTCGTCTAAAGGTCCCCCAGTACCAGTTGAAACAATGAATGAAAGTATATATGGAGACTGTTTAGTGCCAAAACAGTCCCGATCGTTCAGATATAGGGCACTTCAGAACAAACTTAGTTTGCATTCCACTGCCTCCCCGGCTACACTAGGCCGGCAGTGTAGCCGGGGCGGAAGTGGAATGCAAACTAAGTTAGTTCTGAAGTGCCCTATATCTGAGCGATCGGGACTGTTTTGGCACTAAACAGTCTCCATATATACTTTCATTCATTGTTTCAACTGGTACTGGGGGACCTTTAGACGAGTCTTGTGAACACATGTACAGTTGAAGTCGGAAGTTTACATACACCTTAGCCAAATACATTTAAACTCAGTTTTTCACAATTCCTGACATGGTTAGAGCATTGGACTAGTAACCGAAAGATGTGTAAAAATAGAAAAAAGCAGACGCTGAATATCCTTATGAGCATAGTGAAGTTATTAATTAGGCTTTGGATGGTGTATCATAACACAAGGCCAAATCTACACTGGAATTGCTTACCAAGATGACATAGAATGATCCTGAGTGACCTAGTTACAGTTTTGAATTAAATCGACTTGAAAATCTAAGGCAATGCTAGAAAATGGCTGTCTAGCAATGATCAACAATCAACTTAAAAAACAATAATGGACAAATATTGTACAATCCAGGTGTGCAATGCTCTTGAATACTTATTTACTGTGCCTTGCGAAAGTATTCGGCCCCCTTGAACTTTGCGACCTTTTGCCACATTTCAGGCTTCAAGCATAAAGATATAAAACTGTATTTTTTTGTGAAGAATCAACAACAAGTGGGACACAATCATGAAGTGGAACGACATTTATTGGATATTTCAAACTTTTTGAACAAATCCAAAACTGAAATATTGGGCGTGCTAAATTATTCAGCCCCTTTACTTTCAGTGCAGCAAACTCTCTCCAGAAGTTCAGTGAGGATCTCTGAATGATCCAATGTTGACCTAAATGACTAATGATGATAAATACAATCCACCTGTGTGTAATCAAGTCTCCGTATAAATGCACCTGCACTGTGATAGTCTCAGAGGTCCGTTAAAAGCGCAGAGAGCATCATGAAGAACAAGGAACACACCAGGCAGGTTCGAGATACTGTTGTGAAGAAGTTTAAAGCCGGATTTGGATACAAAAAGATTTCCCAAGCTTTAAACATCCCAAGGAGCACTGTGCAAGCGATAATATTGAAATGGAAGGAGTATCAGACCACTGCAAATCTACCAAGACCTGGCCGTCCCTCTAAACTTTCAGCTCATACAAGGAGAAGACTGATCAGAGATGCAGCCAAGAGGCCCATGATCACTCTGGATGAACTGCAGAGATCTACAGCTGAGGTGGGAGACTCTGTCCATAGGACAACAATCAGTCGTATATTGCACAAATCTGGCCTTTATGGAAGAGTGGCAAGAAGAAAGCCATTTCTTAAAGATATCCATAAAAAGTGTCTTTTAAAGTTTGCCACGAGCCACCTGGGAGACACACCAAACATGTGGAAGAAGGTGCTCTGGTCAGATGAAACCAAAATTGAACTTTTTGGCAACAATGCAAAACGTTATGTTTGGCGTAAAAGCAACACAGCTTATCACCCTGAACACACCATCCCCACTGTCAAACATGGTGGTGGCAGCATCATGGTTTGGGCCTGCTTTTCTTCAGCAGGGACAGGGAAGATGGTTAAAATTGATGGGAAGATGGATGGAGCCAAAGACAGGACCATTCTGGAAGAAAACCTGATGGAGTCTGCAAAAGACCTGAGACTGGGACGGAGATTTGTCTTCCAACACGACAATGATCCAAAACATAAAGCAAAATCTACAATGGAATGGTTCAAAAATAAACATATCCAGGTGTTAGAATGGCCAAGTCAAAGTCCAGACCTGAATCCAATCGAGAATCTGTGGAAAGAACTGAAAACTGCTGTTCACGAATGCTCTCCATCCAACCTACAAAGTATTAACTTAAGGGGGCTGAATAATTTTGCACGCCCAATTTTTCAGTTTTTGACTTGTTAAAAAAGTTTGAAATATCCAATAAATGTCGTTCCACTTCATGATTGTGTCCCACTTGTTGTTGATTCTCACACAAAAAAAGACAGTTTTATATCTTTATGTTTGAAGCCTGAAATGTGGCAAAAGGTCGCAAAGTTCAAGGGGGCCGAATACTTTCGCAAGGCACTGTATATAGGTATTCACACTCCTGAGTCAATACTCAATAGAAGCACCTTTGGCGGCGATTCCATGTATGAATACTTTCTGAAGGTACTTAATATACGTTGTATTTTTACTTTGAAAAAATAAACAAATCCTGGATTTGTGGTAAATCTCCACCAGCATAGTTATGACTTACTTGTGTTCAACTTCCTCATAAAATGAGCACAATACAATAGTTTTATGTAATGTTCCCTTTCATAGGCTACTGTCAGCATGTGAGTTAAAAGTCAGAATAAGACTGTTTGTTAGGCATAGAGTGCATCAGTTTCAAAAGTTTCACTTCTGCTTTGAGGTTCTTGTCTGTAACATCTCTTATATCATATCCTCAGGAAGCAGCACTGTATGAAACAATCAGTAGTGGAAAATGCCCCCAATTGTCATACTTGAGTAAAAGTAAAGATACGTTAATAGAAAATTACTCAAGGAAAAGTGACCCAGTAAAATACTACTTGAGTAAAAGTCTATTTGGTTAAGCAAGTCAGGCGGCACATTTTTCATGTTCTTTTAATTTACAGATAGCCACTCAAACACTCAGACATCATTTACAAGCAAAGCCTGTGTGTTTAGTGACTCCGCCAGATCAGAGGCAGTAGAGATGACCAGGGATGTTCTCTTGATAAGTGTGTGAATTGGACCATTTTCCTGTCCTGCTAAGCATTCAAAATGTAACTAGTACTTTTAGGTGTCAGGGAAAATGTATGGAGTAAAAGTACATTATTTTCTTTAGCAATGTCGTGGTGTAAAAGTAAAAGTAATCAGAAATAGTAATGTAAATTACAGATACCCCCAAAAAATACTTAAGAGCTAAAGTATTTTTAAGTAAGTACTTTACACCACTGGAAACAACCACATCAGATCAATGGGTGCGCCTCGCAATAGGCAAAAGGAGAACGTAGTGAGGCATTGTAACTCATCTCAGAGGAAGTCTGTTAGAAGTGCTTATTCTGATTAATACTGTCGTACCATACCATACCACAGCATATATGTGTTTTATAGATCTTATCCTAGAAGAGCTGGCTTTCAACTTAGCTGGTCCAGAGTCAGCTACTCAGAAGAAAGAAAGTGATACAGCCAACACAAATGGACAGGTAATGACAAAATCACCTCTAGCAGTTGTTGTTTAGTCTTTTGTCCAACTACTACAACTGGACGTGTCTTTTAGCTCTAGGCTTTATGTGAAATTTCCCACAGGTCTCAAAGGTGTGTCCTGTTGGTCTCCCTCCAAAGAAAGAAATTGAGACAGATCGCACCAATGCATACAGGTGAGCCACTAGTAGGTCTGCTCACAGATAGCCATACGTTATGACCCTGGGTCAGACCATACAGATAGAGCTGAGACTGAGATGTATCACCTCAGATTCAAGTATCTGTCCAGTGTCCATTCTATAACAGTGCTCATCTGTGGTTTTCTCTGTGTGTTTGTCAGTGAGTTACCAGCTCCAATGGAAGCCGGTCTGCTGAGCCCTTGCTCTGCTACCAGAGAGCTGGACTCCATAATGGAGGATTTGCTATTTGGCCTGGAGATGAGGGTGAGGAAGCATCTATCATGGAATACGCTGTCGGTCAGAGCATGAGCATAGGATGAGTGTAGGAGAATCTCAAATGCATTTCCTTGATTCCTTGTGTCCTCTCTCCTCGCCCCCTCAAAACCCATTGTATGAGAGGGGAGGGACCTCTGAGCTTCCCATCCAACGGCTTCTCATCAAATGGGTTTTGAGAAGGAGGCAAGGAGAGAGGATGGGTAGAATCAAGCAAATTACAATTCTCTGTCTTTCAATGAAGTTGACTTGATCTGACAGCAGAGGGCAGTATAAGCAAACTAAATAAATATTGGAAGCTTTAGTACCACTAGTGCCTCCAAAATGAATAGAATTTTGAGATATACAACTGTTAAAAACACATTCTAGATGCATATGAACAGATGCAATTCTGTTTTGAGGACACACAGCTTTTTCTCATCTTTAGCTCCCAGACCCTCCTCCTCCCTCAACCCCACCACCACTTGTCCAGAAGTCAGTCAAAAAGAACCATGTTGGAGAAAAGAAAGAAAAGGAGGACACCCAAGCGAAACAGGAGAGCACCAACAGTCCTAAGACTTCTGATCTGGAGCGCAAGGCATCAACACAGAGAAAAACGGATGCCATAGATGACCTTCTGGGAGGCTTGAGCTCTGATATGGAGAAGATGGGTGTACGAACGGTGGCGAAGGGCCACTGTGCTTCCTGTGGCAAGGTCATTGTGGGAAAGGTAAACAGCTTGAGCTGTCAAAAACCAGACAAAAGCTTGATTTCAAAATAACAGTATAGGCGAAGATGATCAATCAGAAGTACCATGGCCAGTACATGAAACAAAGTATATTTTTCTTCTTACCACTTTATTTTATTCGGCAGATGATCACAGCCCTGGGCCAGGTTTGGCACCCAGAACACTTTGTTTGTGTGGAGTGTCAGGCTGAGCTGGGGACTAGTGGCTTCTTTGAGAGGGAGGGGAAGGCCTACTGTGAGAAAGACTACCAGCATCTCTTCTCACCTCGCTGTGGTTACTGCAAGGGTCCCATTCTGCAGGTAAACTCCTTCTCTTTGGATTGGACTATATTATCACCATTATTTAACACTGCACAAAACCAACTCACCACCTCTCTAGATTTGTTGTCGTTGGGTTTACCTCACCGCATGCTGGGCTCTTTGTCCTCTCTCTCAGAACATCCTGACAGCGATGGACCGCACCTGGCACCCTGAGCACTTCTTCTGTTCCCATTGTGGGGAGCTCTTTGGGGCTGAAGGTGAAGGAGCACACTATCTGCCTGACAGATGGCACCACAACTACTACTGTTCCCTATAGGGTAACATATGATCTAGACCACAGTGTGACTGAGAACACTCCTCTCTTTGCGTGTGTGTCCTTTGATGTGCCATAGGTTTTCTGGAGAAGGACGGGAAGCCGTACTGCCACAGAGACTTTTACCATCTCTTTGCTCCAAAGTGCTCTGGTTGTGGAGACCCTGTGAGAGAGAACTACCTGACTGCAGCCAATGGCACCTGGCATCCCAACTGCTTCGTCTGCTCAGTGAGTCGCTCACCACAGATCACGCACAAAATCGAAACTTCTACCATTTCTCAGACAATAAACTTTGAACAGCCAACAGCCACAATACAACATTGTGCTGATATTATCAGAATCCTACTCAACCTCCAATAAAGAGTAGGCCTCTATATCAATTAGATAGAAGAAGTGCTCTCTTTCTCCTTCTCTCCATCTCTCCAGGACTGTCTGAAGCCCTTCAACGATGGTTGTTTCCTGGAGCTGGATGGTCGTCCCCTGTGCTCTCTGCACTTCCACTCCCGACAGGGTACACTGTGTGGGGGCTGTGGAGAGCCCATCTCTGGCCGCTGCATCTCTGCTTTGGAGCGCAAGTTCCACCCTGAGCACTTTGTGTGTGCCTTCTGTCTGCGTAAACTCAGCCAGGGGGTGTTCAAGGAGCAGGCAGGGAAACCCTACTGCTCAGCCTGCCACACCAAACTGTTTGTGTGAGACTTATTTAACTGATAATGCCCGAGATGCCATGGTTTGGAGGATATATTGGCACCGGTTCGAGTGCCGGCAAACCGGGCTTCGAGGGCATTATCACTTTTATACAATGGGTTACCAACATATTCAAATAATGATTGACATATTTGAATTAAAAACATTATTTTGATGAATTTATTCATACTATTTCATCCTTCCACAAAACATAGTCCCGACACAAAGCGGATTAATGATTTCGACTGGCTGAGAAATGATGCCTGTCTGTCTGTTTCGTCCTGACTCCCGACATGTTCATTACTAAAGGACAGCTGGAGATAGAATTTGAATATTGAAACAGTGTTGCAAATGTCGGAGAGACAGACAACAAGGTTTATACAAATCTCCTAATTAGTGCCCAGTTTATATATACGGTAAACAATTAACCTGAAAAAAGTCATACTTACAAAGTATGTGGAAAATCCCACACGGATCATCAAGGCAATATCCGCATAAGAATTGAAAAATGATTTTGTGTCATGTGTTGCATGTGGACATAGACTGAGTGTACAAAACCTTAAGAACTTCTGCTCTTTCCATGACATAGACTGACCAGGTGAATCCAGGTGAAAGCTAAGATCCTTATTGAAGTAACTTGTTAAATCCACTTCAATCAGTGTAGATGATGGGGAGGAGACAGGTTAAAGAAGAATATTTTTGAGACATGGATTGTGTATGTGTGCCATTCAGAGGGTGAATGTAGTAGGTGCCAGGCGCACAGGTTTGTGTCAATAACTGCAATGCTGCTGGGTTTTTCATGCTCAACAGTTTCCCGTGTGTATCAAGAATGGTCTTCCACCAAAGGACATCCAACAACTGTGGCTGCATTGGAGTCAGCATGGGCCAGCATCCCTGTGGAACGCTTTCGACACCTTGTAGAGTCCATGCCCTGACAAATTGAGGCTGTTCTGTGGGGAAAAGGGTGTGCAACTCAATATAATGTTTTGTACACTCAGTATACAACCACGTATTCATGGAAATGAACAGGAGTGTTTGTTTAGAATAGGCTTTTACCAAGGAAAAGAGTTACCATCTGAATGCCTCATTGCAATGTAATCACATAATAGAGCTGATCATGAAAAGATTATTTCTAATGTCTGAAACATGAAATCAAATTATACATTGTGAACTTTGGATCGCTTTAAGGTGTATCAATATCGCCTAAATTGTGTTTAAATGAATTCATCATGATCACAAAGCATTTAAAGTCGAAGAAAGAATAACAGCAATCAACCAAATCCAGTTGAGTTTTTCCTGGAGGAAAATCCATGGGTTCCATAAAGATGTCCTCAGTGCCATGGGTTGGCAGAGGGGTGATCCATGCTGGCAGAGCCGAGGCTGCTTTCCAACTGTAGTTCATCAAGAGACTTCTCTATGGCTCTGACAGTTTACATTGGCATATTCTCTCTGGAACCAAGTTACTGTACGTGTCAGGTTTAGAAGAATTCTCAACATTGACCCACCTATTGCAGTCCATGAGAGATCGAGTAGGGTGTTGAAACAAATAGTGAAGGTTCCAGGAGAAGCTTTAACAACAGAAGTGAGCACCAACCCATACCACTTACAGTAACTGTAGGCACACAGCCAGGTTGTAATGTGATGTAATACTGGGGTCCTACAAAGGAGCCACTTTTCTGTTGATGTATAGGACTACTGGCTGTGTGTAGGCAGTGTGTAACTGGACATTGAGGAGGGGATAAATCATGTTGTCATCAGCACATTAGATTAAGTCTCCTGGTCTCCTATCCTGGACTAACGTGGGTTGGTGTCACAACATACTACTCTGCCGGGCCAAGCCCTCTGCTCTGTTCGTTAATGCACCTCTCTCTCATATGATTTCTTAGCCTTGTTTAACACACCGTTTCCTGTATAAAAGCTTTTCGTAGCTGTAAACTCAGCCTAAATGTGAAGTACCTTCAACATACCAGCGACATACACACTGACATTAATCCTGGCTGTGGTGTGTAAGGTCCTCTTGACCATACAGCAATGAAGACAGTCTCAAACCACATTAAAACAGAAAACGAATAAAGATATAAAACGAAACAGGCTCCAAATACACAAGCACTTTACCTACTTCAAGGGGAGTGATCCAACTGAGGGGAGGAAAAGGTTCTTGGCACATAATAAACCTAGCGAACAAGAAATGTGAGTTGTGGCTCTTCTAAAAGGCGATGAATAAAGGGCTGTCTGTGGGTGCTGGAGGGGGATGTAACTCAGATGACATTTACTGCTGTGTAACGGGGTAACAGAGACCTGTGGAGTGCACTGGGGCATGGAAAGGCCTATGAGCTCGGGCTGGAGGCTGGAAAAGGCTAGAGGGTGAGGAGGAGGGCAATATGGAGAGTTACCCCAGTGTGACACTGAAACCCTACCCTCTCCCCAAACTGCCTGTGGCCCCTGTGTCACCCCACTGGGGGTACGCAGAGAAGCACAGTCCCACTGTGGGTCACAACCAGGTGAGGATGGCCTTCTACCTTGTAAACCCAGAGTTGACATCTACCCTCAATCAACATTTCAGCCAATAACTGTCTAATACATCTCAGTTGACAGCCAGCAGACCGATATTCACACATGTAGATGACAGCTTCGTTCTGTTCATTAAAGAGGGTTCCATTATGGAGATGAGAGCTTAGCTGAGTGGAGAGACAGACACAACAGACATTAACACACTTGAGAAAACAAGCGAAAACAAAACTCTCTGAACCCAAACAGATACAAGGGTCATTCATTAACACATTATAGACCTGAAATATTGAAAACATTCAGAAGAAATGCCCTTCTGCCAGGCCCCAAAGTATTGATGAACATATGAGGGTTGTGGACGCAGGCAAATTTGAAACCTGACAAAATGGTGGAAGACAGGCTCATAAAGACGAGTGACGAGTCCTCAGTGTACTAAGGCTTTTTCTCCACAATTGATCCTCTGTGTGTGTCTGTGTGAGCATCATTGTTATGGAATTAGTAGCCTGCAGTGAGAGACAGTCATGATTAATTGGGGAGCAAAAAAATATCAAATATGTTGCCAACTACAATAATGGCCCTGGTGCACTTTTCCACCACAAATAGTCCCGTATCCATGGTTTCACTGGTCAGCATCACTGACTTTCATAAATAACCGAATTAGCACAGCTTCAGTGCTCAGCTTGAAACTAGGCGCTGGCAATGCAGAGTAATCTGTTATTCTAACTGACCAAACAGAGAAAAAAGCCTGTAAAGATATTCAGTTCAACAAACGTGGGCCGTTTTAACGAGACGCAATGGTTCATGTCTGTTTCAAAGTCCCTAACTGTTAAAACATTACCTCACATTATCTTACACTGCGAAAATATTTTAATTTGACTACAACCAGGTGAGGGAATGAGGATATTGGTTTCCAAGGTGGTCCTTCCTTGATGCTATATATACGTCAGACTCCATATGTCCATATATGAGGGGTCAGTGTTCCTGAAGGTGTGAATGGATTTGTTTTTTAAGTGGAGAGAAAACTGACAATTTTAACACTTAATTACTTCCATAGTAACACAGACGGTGCCTTAGGAGCAGAAAAGTTAATTAGGCCAGTGTATTCACACTGGGGACGGTCCAGTCCTGGTCCCTCTGGGCTGTGGGCTGGCTGTCTTTGACTTGGCCCAGTCCTGCTGCCCTGGCTAGGCTGGCGGAGGGTGCAGGTATCACACCTGATTAATGAATGGCTCCTCTGTCCTCAGGCACTTCCTGTTGTCCTTGGCTGAGCCTCCTCGACCTGCTCCAAGCTCTTACTGTCTAACACCAATAGTAAACGCAGGCTGACACACTCATAAACACTGACGCATACACACACACTAGCACATGTGCACACATGCATACACACAAATAAATACGAACACACACTTTTTGAACATTTGTTAATGAGTTATACACAGTAGTTTTTGGGGGAATCTGTCATTTACTATTTATATTTTTGACTACTTTTACTTTTACTCCAATACTTTCCTACAGAAAATAATGTACTTGTTACTCCATACATTTTCCCTGACACCCCCCAAAAAAAGTAGTTCTCATGTGTGCCGAGTACAACAGGAGTACAACACCTTACCGTAGCGAGGCTATATAACAGTAGCGAGGCTAGATACAGGAGGTACTGGTACAGAGTCAATATGCAGGGGAACACAGGTTAGTCGAGGTGACTGAAGTAATATGTACATGTAGGTAGAGTTAAAGTGACTATGCATAGATAATAAACAGAGAGTGGCGTAAAAGAGGGGGTGGGGACAATGCAAATAGTCTGCGTAGCCATTGAATTTTTTTATCTTTATTTAAATAGGCAAGTCAGTTAAGAACAGTGGGTTAACTGCCTTGTTCAGGAGTAGAACAACAGATTTTTGCCTTGTCGGCTCAGGGATTCAATCTTGTAACCTTTACGGTTACTAGTCAAATGCTCTAACCACTAGGCTACCTAGGCTAGCTGTTCAGGAGTCTTATGGCTTGGGGGTAGATGCTGTTAAGAAGCCTTTTGGACTCAGACTTGGAGCTCCGGTACAACTTGCTGTGCGGTAGCAGAGAGAACAGTCTATGAATAGGGTTGCTGGAGTCTTTGACAACTTTTAGGTTCTTCCTCTGACACCACCTGGTATAGAGGTCCTGGATGGCAGGAAGCTTGGCCCCAGCTAGGCACTGGGCCGTACGCACTACCCTCTGTAGTACTTTGCGGTCGGAGGCCAAGCAGTTGCCATACCAGGCAGTGATACAACCAGTCAGCATGCTCTCGATGGTGCACCTGTACACCTTTTTGAGGGTCTGAGGATCCATGCCAAATCTGTTCAGTCTCCTGAGGGGGAATAGGCATTGTCGTGCCCTCTTCACGACTGTCTTGGAGTGTTTGGACCATGATAGTTTGTTGGTGATGTGGACACCAAGGAACTTGAAGCTCTCAACCTGCTCCACTACAGCCACATCGATGAGAATGGGGGCGTGCTCTGTCCTCCTTTTCCTGTAGTCCACAATCATCTCCTTTGTCTTGATCACGTTGAGGGAGAGGTTGTTATCCTGGCACCTCACGACCAGGTCTCTAACCTCCTCCCTATAGGCTGTCTCATCGTTGTCAGTGATCAGGCCTACCACTATTGTGTCATCGGCAAACTTAATGATGGTGTTGGAGTCGTGCCTGGCCATGCAGTCATGGGTGAACAGGGAGTACAGGAGGGGACTGAGCATGCACCCCTGAAGGGCCTCCGTGTTGAGGATCATCGTGGCTGATGTGTTGTTACCTACCCTTACCACCTGGGGGCGGCCCATCAGGAAGTCCAGGATCCAGTTGCAAAGGGAGGTGTTTGGTCCCAGGGTCCTTAGCTTAGTGATGAGCTTTGAGGGCAACATGGTGGTGAATGCTGAGCTGTAGTCAATGAATAGCATTCTCACGTAGGTGTTCCTTTTGTCCAGGTGGGAAAGTGCAGTGTGGAGTGAACTTGAGATTGCATCCTCTGTGGATCTGTTGGGATGGTATGCAAATTGGAGTGGGTCTAGGGTTTCTGGGAAAATGGTGTTGATGTGAGCCATGACCATCTTTTCAAAGTACTTCACAGCTACAGACGTGAGTGCTACGGGTCGGTAGTCATTTAGGCTATCGTGGTCTGCTTGAAACATGTTGGAATTACAGACTCAGTCTGTCAGTATTTGGCCAGGATTGTTCCGGTTTTGGCCACTAGATGCCCCCATTGTGCTTTTTTGACCCTTTTGTTTTCCCCTGTTTCCAGATTATTATTTGCACCTGTGCCTCGTTTCCCTTGAATGTATTTGAACTCTTTTCCTTAGTTCTTTGCTCTGTTTTTGAATGTTAGCACCCAGCCCCAGCGATGCTGTGAACATTTGTTGCTCCAGTTGGACTCTCATGTGGTACCCTGTTTTTGTTCTCGTTTATTTATTTTTGATTATCTTTTGAGGCTTTTCCCCTGCTGTACCTACCACCTTGTGGATTTACCTTTTCACTTGGAGGATTACCTTTTTCTCTTGGAATTACTTTTGACATTGTGGATTTATATTTTTGTCTGAAGTACTTACCTTTTTACTTTATTAAAACACCGTCTCAAGTACTGCTGTGTCTGCCTCATCTTCTGGGTTCTGCCGACTATTAGTGGCTCAGTTTGCTAAGTGACTGTTTCTCACACCGGAGACCCAAGTTCGTAACCAGGTCCTGACACAGTCAGGGAGAGGTTGAAAATGTCAGGGAAGACACTTGCCAGTTGTTCAGCGCATGCTCAGAGTACATGTCCCGATAATCCGTCTGGCCCTGCGGCCTTGTGAATGTTGACCTGTTTCAATGTCTTACTCACATTGGCTATGGAGAGTGTAATCACACAGTCATCCGGAACAGCTGATGCTCTCATGCCTGCTTCAGTGTTGTTTGCCTCAAAGCAAGCATAGAAGTAACTTAGCTCGCATGGTAGGCTCGTATCACTGGGCAGCTCAATGCTGTGCTTCCTTTTGTAGTCTGTAATAGTTTGCAAGCCCTGCCACATCCGATGAGCACCGGACCCGGTCTAGTACGATTCGATCTTAGTCCTGTATTGATGCTTTTCCTGTTTGATGGTTCGTCAGAGGGCATAGCGGGATTTCTTATAAGCGTCCGGGTTAGCGTCCCTCTCCTTGAAAGTGGCAGTTCTAGCCTTTAGCTCAGTGTGGATGTTGCCTCACAGTGACCATACGTACATGCCCCAACCAGAAGCCTATCCATGGCTTCTGGTTGGGGCATGTACGTATGGTCACTGTGGGGACGACGTCCTTGATGCACTTATTGATGAAGACGGTGACTGATGTGGTGCACTCCTCAATGCCATAGGAAGAATCCCGGAACATATTCCAGTCTGCGCTAGCAAAACAGTCCTGTAGCTTGTCATCTGACCACTTTTTTATTGACCGAGTCACTGGTGCTTCCTGCTTCAGTTTTTGCTTGTAAGCGGGAATCAGGAGGATAGAATTATGGACAGATTTGCCAAATGGGGGGCGAGGGAGAGCTTTGTACGCGTCTCTGTGAGTGGAGTAGAGGTGGTTTAAAATTTATTTTCCTCTGGTTGCACATTTAACATGCTGGTAGAAATGAGGTAAAACGGATTTAAGTTTCCCTGCATTTAAGTCCCTGGCCACTAGGAGCGCCGCCTCTGGATGAGCGTTTTCCTGTTTGCTTATGGCCTTATACAGCTCATTGAGTGTGGTCTAGTGCCAGCATCGGTTTGTGGTGGTAAATAGACAGCTACAAAAAATATAATAGTTGGTAAATAGTGTGGTCTACAGCATATCATGAGATATTCTACCTTAGGCGAGCAAAACCTCGAGACTTCCTTACAATTAGATTTCGTGCACCAGCTGTTGTTTACAAATAGTCCGCCACCCCTTGTCTTACCAGAGGCAGCTGTTCTATCTTGCTGATGCAGCGTAAACCCCGCCAGCTGTATGTTATCCGTGTCGTTGTTTTGCCACGACTCTGTGAAACATAAGATATTACAGTTTTTAATGTCCCGTTGGTAGGATATTCGTGATCGTAGCTCGTCTATTTTGTTATCCAATGATTGTACGTTGGCTAATATATTTTGGCAATTACATTTACTTCCTATACTTAAGTATATTTAAATCCAAATATTTTTAGACTTTTACTCAAGTAGTATTTTTCTGGGTGACTCACTTTTACTTGAGTCATTTTCTATTAATTAAGGCATCTTTACTTTTACTCAAGCATGACAATTGGATACTTTTCCCACCACTGTCTCATCTCTCTCACATCTGCTGCCAAAAGTCTCACTCAACATGTTCCCCTCACCCAGACTCTCCCAATGAGAGTGAGTGAGTGAGAGAGCGACAGTGTGAGAGACCAAATGACGAGAGCGAGCGAGAGAGAGAGAGAGAGCGAAAGAGAGAGAGCGAGAGAGAAAGAGAGAGCTGCCGAGTCTGCTGCCAGGCCCAACAAGGACTGACCACATTGAACAGACACTGACTAAAATCAGGGGATATGAGAAAGATTTATCAAATCAAATTTATTTATAAAGCCCTTCGTACATCAGCTGATATCTCAAAGTGCTGTACAGAAACGCAGCCTAAAACCCCAAACAGCAAGCAATGCAGGTGTAGAAGCACGGTGGCTAGGAAAACTCCCTAGAAAGGCCACAACCTAGGAAGAAACCTAGAGAGGAACCAGGCTATGTGGGGTGGCCAGTCCTCTTCTGGCTGTGCCGGGTGGAGATTATAACAGAACATGGCCAAGATGTTCAAATGTTCATAAATTACCAGCATGGTCCAATAATAATAATAAGGCAGAACAGTTGAAACTGGAGCAGCAGCACGGCCAGGTGGACTGGGGACAGCAAGGAGTCATCATGTCAGGTAGTCCTGAGGCATGGTCCTAAGGCTCAGGTCCTCCGAGAGAGAGAAAGAAATAGAGAAAGAGAGAATTAGAGAGAGCACACTTAAATTCACTTTCAATGTCAAGAAGATAAATAATTATTTTTACCATTCATGTGAGTGTGTTTGAGGTCTCTGAGAATATTGCTACGTATGTGTTACTATACTTGTGTATGTTTTGGATCATGACTGAGGAAAAGGCTGAAGCTATGGCTCAAGTAAAGATGAGGATGGGACGAGGGTTAGGGTTTAAATAGGGTTGGAGATAAGGCTAGGGCTAAGGTTAGGGTTAAGGTCAGGTGCATGTCTAGGGTTAGGGTTTAAATAGGGTTGGAGATAAGGCTAGGGCTAAGGTTAGGGTTAAAGTCAGGTTCATGGCTAGGGTTAGGGTTTAAATAGGGTTGGAGATAAGGCTGAGGTTAGGGTTAAGGTCAGGTTCATGGCTAGGGTTAGGGATAAGCCGGATGTGTAAATGAAGCTAGGATTAACACCCCGGCTCAACCCTAACCCTTACCCTAACTCTAACCTTAGATTCATGTTCCCTCCCCGACTCAACCTCAACTCTAGCCATAACCTAGGCTACTGTAGGGTTAGGCTACTGTAGTGTAAGGCTGCGGCTGGGCCAGGGTTGGTGCTTCGGGCTGGGGATGGACCAGAGCCAGGGTTGGGGCTTCGGGCTGGGGCTGGTGCTGGGGCTGGAGAAGGGTTGGGGCTTTGTACTGGGTCTGGGGTTGGGGCTGCGGCTGGGGCTTCGGGCTTCGGGTTGGGGTTGGGGTTGGGGTTGGGGCTGGGCCAGGGTTGGGGCTTCGGGCTGGGGCTAGGGTTGAAGCTAGGGTTGGGGCCGGCTGCTAAGGGAGGGTATAGACCCTGCAGTGGGTTGAGACGAGATCATTATGAGATTTGTTTTAAAGAGGGATGGTTAACCACATAACGACCCTGCTGACAGAGAGTTGAATGGCCTCCTGGGTTTGGGGAGGCCAAACGAGGCACAGGGGCGGCTGGGTGATAAATCACAGACACTGCTGGAGGAGACCACAGGGTTAGCCTTCCTTTAGTAGGCCCGCCATAGAAAACACTAGGCTATACCACGCACGCATGCACACACACACACAGACACACACACATCCCGCCACATACTTACAGTAATTTCATTAGCAGACATCCCGTTTCCAGCACCTCAGCTTATGTTTGACCCAACGTCCATTAGATTTCACTGAGACAATCCAGGTTTACAGTAATGTGCTGAAAGACACTTCAGCTATGTTTCCAAACAAAATGATCGGGAAGGGATTTTCCTAATCACTAATCCTCATATTCCTTACAGTGACACTCTGTCAGGGCCATGGAACCATCACACTATAAACAGATAGCCCTGTCTGTCCGTCTGTCTGTGGGAAAAACTGTACCTGGTGAAGGACAAGGTATTTATTTTTTTAAAGGATAATAATGATTTACTGGACTGTATTTCAAAACTCCATGTATAGCTTTCATCACGAGGATGACCTCTTTGATTACTATAATTATACAGATTAGAGACATTTGTGTAATGTTTATGTAACATGCTCATATATGGTGCTTCTTCTATAGACCCATAGAGTTTTCCAGAGCCAAGATCTGATGAAGAGACATGGCTATATAAAAATAATGGTATAAATGTTGGAGAATTTGATCAGCTATTTCAAGCCTTTCATAACGAAATAAGATACTTTCATACCTACTTGTTTTTCCCCAAAGCTACAATTGCGGCAGACTGCCAAAGACCGAAGCAGTCACACATTGCGCTTCACAACCTTAAGTTCAACTTCACACACTGTTTGCCTGACACCAGATCCAGTTCCATCCTTTCAGACAGACAGACATACAGAAGGACAGACAGACAGAGACAGAAACATAGCAACAGACAAAACCAAGACAAGCAGGAGCTCTTGGATTGCTGTAATTTAAAAAAAATCTCCATCTGTCACACCCTGCCACATACGTCTTGTGTCTAAGCCATTGAAATGCGACTCCACCTTGTACCTGTACCGGCATGTCGCTTGTTTGATTGCCTTGCGGAGGGAATAACTACACTGTTTATATTCAGCCATATTTCCAGACCTCTTTCCATGGTTAAATGTGATGGTTCGCTCTTTCAGTTTTGAGCGAATGCCGCCATCCTTCCACGGTTTCTGGTTAGGGTAGGTTTTAATAGTCACAGTGGATACAACATCTCCAATGCACTTCTTTATAAACTCACTCACCAAGCCAGAGTATAGGTCGATGTTGTTCTCTGAGGCTGATCGGAACATATTCCAGTCCGAGTGATCAAATCAATCTTGAAGCGTGGCTTCCGATTGGTCATACCAGTGTTGAATGGTTCTCGTCACTGGTACATCCTGTTTGAGTTTCTGCCTATAAGACGGTAGGAGCAAGATGGCGTTGTGTTCAGATTTGCCAAAGGGAGGGCGGGTGAGAGCTTTGTTTGCATCGCGGAATTTAGAGTAGCAGTGGTCGAGAGTATTACCCCTATGTGTCGTGCAATTAATATGCTGATAGAATTTAGGTAGCCTTATTCTAAAATGTGCTTTGTTAAAATCCCCAGCTACAAAAAATTCAGCCTCAGGATATATGGTTTCCAGTTTACATAGAGTCCAGTGATGTTCCTTGAGGGCCATTTTGGTGTCTGTTTGAGGGGGAATGTACACAGCTGTGACTATAACTGACGAGAATTCTCTTGGTCGGTAAAATGGCCGGCATTTGATTGTAAGGAATTCTAGGTCAGGTAAACAGAAGGACTTGAGTTTCTGTATGTTGTTTTGATTACACCATGAGTCGTTTATCATAAAGCATACACCCTCACCCTTCCTCTTCCCAGATAGGTGTTTAGCTCTGTCAGGGCGATGCATGGAGAAGCCCGGTGGCTGAACCGATTCCGACAACATATCCGAGAGAGCCATGTTTCCGTGAAACAGAGAATGTTACAATCTCTGATATCTCTGGAAGGCAACTCTTGCTCGAATTTCGTCTATCTTGTTGTCATGAGACTGGACATTGGCAAGTAGTATACTCGGGAGAGTTGGGCGATATGCATGTCTATGGAGCCCGACCAGGAGGCCACTCCGTCTGCCCCTTCTGCGGCGCCGTTGTTTTGGATCGGCTACTGGGATTAGATCCATTGTCCTGGGTGGTGGTCAGAAATGAGGATCCACTTCAAGAAAGTCATTCGACCGGGCCTCCCGGGTGGCACTGTGGTTAAGGGCGCTGTACTGCAGCACCAGCTGCGCCACCAGAGACCCTGGGTTCGCGCCCAGGCTCTGTCGTAACCGACCGGCCGTGGGGCGACGCAAAATTGGCCTAGCGTCGTCTGGGTTAGGGAGGGCTTGGCTGGTAGGGAAATCCTTGTCTCATCGCGCACCAGCGACTCCTGTGGCGGGCCGGGCGCAGTGCACGCTAACCAAGGTTGCCAGGTGCACAGTGTTTCCTCCGACACATTGGTGCGGCTGGCTTCTGGGTTGGATGGTGCTGTGTTTACAAGCAGTGCGGCTTGGTTGGGTTGTGTATCGGAGGACGTATGACTTTCAACCTTCGTCTCTCCCGAGCCCGTACGGAAGTTGTAGCGATGAGACAAGAGAGTAGCTACTAAAAATAAAAAAAATTGGATACCACGAAATTGGGGAGAAAAAGGGGTAAAATAAAATTTTTAAAAATAAATTTAAAGAAAGTCATATTCCTGGTCGTAATGTTGGTCAGTTGACGTGGCTCTTATATCCAATAGTTCTTCCCAGCTGTATGTAATAAGGCTTAAGATTTCCTGGGGTAACATTGTAAGAAATAATACATAAAAAAACTAAATATTGCATAGTTTCCTAAGAACTCGAAGCGAGGCAACCATCTCTGTCAGCTCCATCTTCCCACACCCTGATCTGTTTCACCTGTCTTTGTGCTTGTCTCCACCCCTCTCCACCCCATCTTCCCCGTTATCCCAAGTGTATTTATACCTATGTTCTCTATTTGTTGGTTGCCAGTTAGTTTTATTCGTCAAGCCTACCAACATTTTTCCCCTTGCTCCTGTCTTTTTCTAGTTCATGTTTTCTAGTTTTCCCGGTTTTTACCATTCTGCCTACCCTGACCCCGAGACTACCTGCCATTCTGTACCTTATGGACTCTGATATGGATTTACTGACCTCTGCCTGTCCTTCAACCTGCCCCCTGTTCTAGTAATAAACTTTTGTTACTTCAACACTGTCTGCATTTGGGTCTTCTCCTGAAACGTGATACCATCACTCCATCTTTTTCCCTCTCTCCCTGGATGGTAACTGGTGGTTGGGCTCTGCAATGTTTCCACCAAACAGAGAAGTCTCTGTCGGGGCTTAAAGTGGATTAAATCTCAAACGACGAACTCTGCGGCTCATTTAGTCTCAGAATCCAGCGTCTTCAAAACAAAATGTGGACATGTGGTGTGGACATGTCCAATGATAATAGCAGAAAATAAGAACCACATTTGTAAAGAAGATCTCCTCCAATAATGCAGACATCTTGAATTTATGTCTGTCTGTATGGAAACATTGTGACATTATCAAACATATAGAGACTTGCATAGTACTGAGAAAACCAGAGACACGCGACTGTCTCTGTGTCTTCAATCAAGAGCGACCTGTAACTATGGCAATCTAATTTAAGTATAATCTCTCTGTGTACAATATATTTGTTCTGCTATCTCTTGCCTCCCCTTCAACTTCTCTTACTAATTTGTGTTTCGTTGCTTTTACACATGATGTTGGTACCTGGAGGGCCTTGATGTAAACAAAGTGTGCCATTGTTATCATTTAGATAAGCCATCTACCATTAAAGTTACAGTAATGTCTCGCCTGTCACGTCCTGACCTTAGTTACTTTTTTATGTCTCTATTTTGGTTTGGTCAGGGCGTGAGTTGGGGTCGGCATTCTATGTTTTTCATTCTGTTTTGTTCTGTGTGTTGTATTTCTATGTGTTTGGCCTGGTATGGTTCCCAATCAGAGGCAGCTGTCAATCGTTGTCTCTGATTGAGAACCATACTTAGGTAGCCTGTTTTCCCACCTGTGTTTGTGGGTAGTTGTTTCCTGGTTTTTCACCTTACAGGACTGTTTCGTTCACACTGTTTGTTGTTTTGTTTTTTTGGTCATTCAGTGTTCAGTTTATTTAATTAAATTTACTATGAACACTTACCATGCTGCGTGTTGGTCCAATGATTCCTATTCCTCATCATCAGACGAAGAGGAGAACCGTTACGTCGCCAACTAAATGATAATGCTCTTTAACCACTAATTGAGCAGGGATCATGTTTTACACATCTGGAGCAGGTTGGTGGTATGACATGGTCTGTGAACACTATGAGTGGGTGTCAAAGCACAGCCTGCATCACCACAGTGTTATCTGCCTACTGTCTATCTCTCTGTATCCACATGCCTGTCAACCAGCCATGCCTCATTTAGACCCTGGAGATACATGATCAACTGCAAACTAACCACTGATACCAGTTCTGACATGCCCAGTTGCCCACAACACATCTAACACAATCCTCAGAGGTTTCGCAATATAACCCAGGTGAATTGAAATGGCTGCACTTCTTCATGATAGGAGAGTGAGTTAGAGCAGTGAGAGTGGGAGTAGTAGGCCTTGTGAAGGACCTTTTATGGACTCGACACGCCACTCACTGACGGCAGAAATTCAATTCAGCTGGACAGCGGGCTCTGTATCGCGGCGTGTGCCGAAATTGCTCATGAAATAATATTTTGGCAGCTTCGATATGAAAACTGAAATTTAAAAATGTGACAATCATCGCCAAGCGTTTCCAGTGAGTGAGTGGCTGTAATATTGGAGCCGATGTGATTTTCAATCATGGTCCCGTTCCTCGCCGCAGTAGGAACAGCCCTTACTCATAAATCAAGTCGGCGACCTGCTGTGCGTGCTGCTGCTGAGTTTTTAACCTCCCGGCGTGTAATATGTGTTTTAACCCTCCGTGGTCCTTCCCTCTCACCCACTAAAACAAACCCTGTGTATACCTCAACAGGCGGTCCAGACTCCAACAAACTCCACTCCACTCACAGTGGTCCGGACCTGAACCTCACAGCTGGCCTGCTGGCTCGGCCCTCTCTACCTCGCTACAGCATTGCATTGAGGTGATGTGTCCATCAGGTGTCAGGTAATGGATGGAGCTTGGCTTTGCTACTCACAGGAGCCACATTCCTACTAATAGGTTTCCCTGGTGGGGCATTAACCGTCACACCATGCCTGCTGTCTGGGTCTGGTCTGGGTTTGGTCTGGGTCTGACTCCGACTCCGCTTGGGGCGAGGTTGAACATACCTGCGAGATCAGCAACAATTAATCTTCTATGAGGAGGGCAAGAGGCCTGGTGGGGACTAGGGGCTGTCAGCATTAGTATTATTGATGTGCTAGGCTGGAGCCACAAGGGACTGAGCTATAGAGCTGAACTCAGCTCTCTATCGGGTTGAGGAAGTATACAGTGTCCTTACCCAACACATACAGTATTAGAGTACACCTGGTGAGTCTTGTAGATACAGTGCAGTGCCAGTAGATGAGAGGCATACTGTATATATAAACATACAAACACACACACACACACACACACACACACACACGGCCAAAGAGAGACAGTCACAACATCCAGCAGTACAAACATGGATCCTGGCAGGACAATAAATAAATTAAAAATTAAAGGAGAGCGAGGTGTATTTTCTTTTCTTAGTAGCACAGTAGATTACAGTATAAACCTTGACACATGTTTGGGATCAACTGAAGAAGCAGAAAATGACTTCTACTCTTTTCCTGGAAGACCTCTCTGTTCTGTGCGTGTGTATGTTACAGTTCACTCATAAAGGCCTGGCTGTTTCATGTGTTTCTGCTCTGTTTGCTCTGAGGCGGCTTCCTGACAGGCCCCGTTGACAGTACTTCTGCTCTAAGTCAAGCAGGAGAACAAGTCAAGTGTGAGTGAGGAGAGGCTGTAGAGACGACCAGAGAGGCGTGCAGTCTGGACAAGGAAGCAGGCTGACTACATACATGAGGAGGGATTGGGGAGACTGGGCCAGGCTCAGCTTCACTGAGCAGACCTTTCCTCCTTTCCTCCACCTTTCGTTCTCTCCTACTTTCCTCCATCCATCATCTCCTCTCTTTCAGTCCATCAGTGGTTTAAGTTATGTCATTCGGGGGATTTACTACCATGACAAATGGACCAGGGTCCTCTGGGTTGTGGGAGACAGACACAGAGTCTGTGCCACTCTGAGTCCCTCGCTTTGATCAAGGAACGGAAACAAGACGAGAGGGATTTGGAAAAATAAAAGAGGGAAGACCATAAAAATAATGATGGAAAGGAAACAGAGAAGTCGCTCTGCATTACCGCAACAACATGAGCTACATAGACAAGGGTCTTTCAAATTAATTTTCCTAAAAACTTCTTAGTCAATCTCTCTCCCACAGCCTCACGCTCCATCCTTGCATTTCTCTAGACCTTATTAATCACTGAGGAGCGTTATCTGTGAAGCCTCCATACTGCGCTCGCTATCAGTCAAGGTGGCAGAGTTGAAAGGTTTGCCCTCTTCTGCCTGTATCTGGGTGGGTTGTGAGAGTTAGTTGGGTATAAGGTTACAGGCTGCATGTTGCTCCCAGGACTGCAGTCCAGGAAGACCCAGCGGCATACAGTGTTGGTCATGTTGGACAGGCAGCACTCAAGGATAGATGTCTTGATGGGATCTGACGATTATCAGACCTCCTCCAACATCTTATAATGTAATGACAGACTGACTTGTCCAGACTATGAACTACTGAAAGCCTCAACTAGGAGGTGTTCAGCAACTGACAACAAAGAGTTGGTCCTGGTCAAGGTTGACAGACAGCTATGATTTATATAATTGATTGATGTTAATTCAATAATAATGAACAACGAGTATTCAGAACAGACACACAACCACCCAAAGAAAAAAGTCATATTCTGAACGATGTTATAAGGCACAGCCACAGTACCACCCCAGAGTCGGTGAGTCAGTCTGAGACGTTCTAGACAAAATACTAAATAAACTGTGGATGAACGCAGGATAAACACGGTTAAGGTTTCACCCCTGATGAAAACACTAGCAGCCACACACAGCTTGCTGCGGCTCCAACACAGGACTGGCTTTGTTTCTCTGGGCTGAGCACTGGACTCATGGCTCCTGTCCCTGGTCAGCTCACACTACAGACAGAAGGAAAAGGTAGAGCACAAAAACAACACCGTACAACATGGGACGGCCAGCTATATCTGAGTATCGTCTCCAAGAAACAAGCCCACATTTGAGCCCACAGAATCCATTTGTTTGATTAAGATAATATCCTTATTGGTTGATATGCTTACTGCATTCAACTTTGATCCATATTTTGTACAACAGTACAAAATACAAGCTGCTTGCAATTTAATCTTCTTCAAAATAACTAAATGAAATGGCAATCTTGAAAGTAAGTTCATGTCCAGATCTCTATTCAATACAGTCTAAAGAAGACTGAGTCTAAAGAAAGACTGATCCTAAAACCAGCATGCAGTGGTGTCTGGGGAACAGTAGGATCCGGGTTGTTCTTCAATTATGATGGCATTTTGGCATGGCATTTGGAGAAAAACGTACTTCATGTTCCTATAAGAAAATCTATATTTAAATCTATTTGGGTACATCTCCCCATTCTAAATCAATATGCTAGCTTAATGACTTGAAATCATTTTTTACCATTATAATAACATTGTGCCTCCAGTAGGTATGACCAATTTTAGGTATATTTTCTGATATGGAGGCAAATGCTCAAATCTAAGGTCATGAATCCTTTCAAAATAAGTTACTAAAGTGATATAGTATGATAAATCATTTTGCTCACAATGTTATCTCCCTTCATTTAAATTGACTAACACCCAGTGACACTTTGGATTGAGACACCCCAAATTACTGTATCAATGGAATCCTCAAATTTATGACATATTAAAAGGGCCTGATTAGCTAATAATTGTCCTTAATATACTGTACACCCCTCCCCGGATAACAGTTGGACACTTTTGCATTTGTATTTGCATTTGTATTTGCCAAGGCAGCAGCTACTCTTCCTGGGGTCCAAACACATTAAGGCACCTACATTTCATATAAAACAAAATATAAAACAGTACATCCCATAACATTATTACACCACTACATATCTACAATACAAAATGTATAATACCACCATAAAACAATATTACAATGTATGTGTGTGTAGAGTGGTTGTGTTCTAGCATTTGTGTACTTATGCATGTGTCTGTGCCTTTGTGTGTGTCTCTTCACATTCCCCGCTGTTCCATAAGGTGTATTTTTACCAGTTTTTTTAATCTGATTCTACTGCTTGCATCAGTTACCTGACGTGGAATAGAGTTCCATGTAGTGATGGCTCTATGTAGGACTGTGCACCTCCCATAGTCTGTTCTGGACTTGGGGACTGTGAAGAGACTTCTGGTGGCATGTCTTGTGAGGTATGCATGGGTGTCTGAGCTGTGTGCTTGTAGTTTAAACAGACAGTTCGATGCACTCAGTTTGTCCACACTTCTTACACAAGTAGTGATGAAGTCAATCTCTCCTCCACTTTGAGCCATGAGAGATGGACATGCGTATCATTAATGTTAGCTCCCTGTGTACATTTAACGGCCCTGTCTAGCATTCAAAATAATACATATATATCTCTACATCCCCATAACATGTCACTACACCTCTTCAAATCACCAGAGGTACAACCCAATTTGCTGGCCCCCAGTAGTTTTCATAATGCTGACAAATATGTGTTTTGCTGTTTAAAGGACTTAACATGATTTCTTATAAAATAACAGATAAAATAAAAACAAATATTGTTTTTCATGGGTTTATTTTATTTTAAAGGGTTTTAGCATGACGACAAAGTCAAAGGAAAGCATTTACCACTGCAATTTAAGAATTACCCACCCTGTATGACATCATAGTGCAAGGTGTTTGTGTGTTTCTCTATGAGCCCGGAAGCAGGGTCAGGGTTAGACGGGATCCAGCTTTTGTCAAATTAACATCCGATTTGACTTTTCGTAGCAGGTTAGGAGAATTCAAGCAGCAGATTAGGAACATTTACATAGCAGGTTAGGATAATTAGGTTAAGGTTATGAAAAGAGTTAGGGTTAGCTAAAATATTTCAACTTAATTTGACAAAAGCTGGATCCCTTCTAGCCATGACCTTGAAGCAGTGGTTTGGCAGGTTGGTTTCACAGTCACTCCAACCAGGATAAACTGTCTGATGGACTAGAATTGCAAATGTGAATGGATTGTTGACTGGCAACAATGCCATACTTTTTATTTCCATAATATTATGATATCCACAGCATCCTTTGTCTGTCTCTGATCTCTACAGTCCTGTCACAACGGCTGCTGTAATCCTACATTCTCCTTCTCTGATTCTTTTAAAATTCAAATGCAGATAGACTTACTTATCAGCGGGATAAACTCCAGTCATTCCTGTCTCCTCCTCTCATGCCCTCTCAGGGGTACAGAGTATGGAGGGGAAGGCTAGCAGGGAGCTCCGAAAATACATCATACAGTAACTCACATGGCCTTGAATCAATGGGAAGACACAATACATCATTGGATCAGAGAATGAGTGAGTATGCCAGCCAGTCAGTCCTTTGATGTCAGTGCTCAATGTGCTTCAGAAGACAAACGCAGGGGTCCATACATGAGCCCCGGTAAAGAGAATATTAATATGTGTGTGCCTGTGTGTGTGAGAGAGGAAGAGAGAGAGAGAGAGAGAGAGAGAGAGAGAGAGAGAGAGAGAGAGAGAGAGAGAGAGAGAGAGAGAGAGAGAGAGAGAGAGAGAGTGCATGAGAGGGAAAGACAGAGAGAAAGTAAGATAAACATTATTTATTTTCTACAATGGAAACTTACATTATTCACATTTTCGACTCTATCTGTATAATCCAAAACGAGGAGAGAACAGATTCCAAGCAGCAAAACAACCGCTGACTGTCACCCCTATCCCTCTAACTCTCTCTCCAATCTCTTCTGTCCTCTCACTCCTTCTGATCTCTGAGAGATAGCTGCGGCCATTACTGCATGTGTTTACATGCCAGGGGTGACCCTGCAGCAGAAACAATGGAAAACACACACACACAACCCCTGAGCATCTTGATGTACAGTAGTTAACCTCCTCCTCTTGACTATGTTGTCCAAAACCCTGTTTCAGTCTCGCTGTGCTCCACAAACACAGAACCAGGCATAGGGACAGGAAGAACACAGACATTGAACACGGATCTAGCGGTAGATAGAATAACAGTCGGTTTCTATACAGTACTGTATCACTCCTCCCTATCATCCATCACTGCCTGGAGACCATTATATACACTACCTTTCAAAAGTTTGGGGTCACGTAGAAATGTCCTTGTTTTTTAAAAGAAAAGCACATGTTTTGTCCATTAAAATAACATCAAATTGATCAAAAATACAGTGTAGACATTGTTAATGTTGTAAATGACTATTGTAGCTGGAAACGGCAGATTTTTATGGAATATCTACGTAGGCGTACAGAAGCTCATTATCAGCAACCATCGCTCCTGTGTTCCAATGGCACGTTGTGTTAGCTAATCCAAGTTGATCATTTTAAAAGGCTAATTGATCATTAGAAAACCCTTTTGCAATTAAATTAGCACAGCGGAAAACAGTTGTCCTGATTAAAGAAGCAATACAGCTGGCCTCCTTTAGACGAGTTGAGTGTCTGGAGCATCAGCATTTGTGGGTTCGATTACAGGCTCAAAATGGCCAGAAACAAATAACTTTCTTCTGAAACTCGTCAGTCTATTCTTGTTCTGAGAAATGAAGACTATTCCATGCGAGAAATTGTCAAGAAACTGAAGATCTTGTACAACACTGTGTACTACTCCCTTCACAGAACAGTGCAAACTGTCTCTAACCAGAATAGAAAGAGTGTCATGACTAGCTGCCACCTTTTCTGTTGGTTTTGTCTTATTGGTTACACCTGTTTCTTGTTTAGGTTTTAGTTGGGCTATTTAAGCCGGTAATGCCCGCCTGCTCTTTGTGCTGTTTTGCGGGTACTATTTAAAGAAGCTGCCAGTTGAGGTCTTGTGAGGCATCTGTTTCTCAAACTAGACACTCTAATTGACTTATCCTCTTGCTCAGTTGTGCACCGGGGCCTCCCACTCCTCTTTCTATTCTGGTTAGAGACAGTTTGCGCTGTTCTGTGAAGGGAGTAGCACACAGCGTTGCACGAGATCTTCAGTTTCTTGGCAATTTCTCTCATAGAATAGCCTTCATTTTTCAGAACAAGAATAGATTGACGAGTTTCGGAAGAAAGTTCTTTGTTTCTGGCCATTTGGAGCCTGTAATCGAACCCACAAATGCTGATGCTCCAGATACTCAACTCGTCTAAAGAAGACCAGTTGTATTGCTTCTTTAATCAGAACAACTGTTTTCAGCTGTGCTAACATAATTGCAAAAGGGTTTTCTAATGATCAATCATCCTTATAAAATTATACACTTGGATTAGCTAACACAACGTGCCATTGGAACACAGGAGTGATGGATGCTGATAATGGGTCTATGTACGCCTAAGCAGATATGCCATTAAAAATCAGCCATTTCCAGCTACAATAGTCATTTACAACATTGACAACGTCTACACTGCATTTTAATTTGATGTTATTTTAATGGATGTAAAAATGTGACGTTATTTTAATGGATATAAAAATGTGCTTTTCTTTCAAAAACAAGGACATTTCTATGTGACCCCAAACTTTTTAACGGTAGTGTATGATGGAGAGTTCCTCTGGATCAACTGACCTCCCATATGACACCTCCCCTCCCCCACTTCCCCACAACAAAGCCCCCTGCTACCCCAGGACATCAAGAAAGCGAAACCACAATATAACTGTTTTTATCAGTGACTCAAGAGTCAATATTATTCAAAGTCCACAAAGCAGGAAGTTATTGCAGCAGGCTGAACATAGAGAGAAGAGGGGGGACACCTTGTAGTGAAAATGAATGAACTCACTACTATAATTCACTCTGGATATTAGCATCTGTTAAATGACTAAAATGTAAATATAGTGTGATCGGTATCACCTCACTTCTATATCCTGCCACTAGGGGTCCCTCTTCACATGATGAACACCAACATACACTGTAAAACAGTTACAATGGACATGAAAGTGTCCTATTTTGTATGGTGGGGCTATAACTCTCTCATGACTCACCAATTCAAAAGAGAGGTGCGGGCATAGTGAGAGACTGAGAGCTAATACTTCAGCTTTGTGGTCATGGCCTTCTGTGGCCATGGCCTTTTGTTAAATAAATATATTATGCTGCAGTAAGTGATCAATGTCAGAAAATGTACATTGAAAGCACATTTCACCAATGACAGGTCCAATCATGGATTTATTGTATAAGTTTCCAAACTACAAAGATATCTTATGAATGGAATGGAAACAATATGCACATGCACAGAACAAGAGTTCAGTCTCACTTACTTTTCTCTCTATGCCCGCTGCCACCCTGTGCTCTCTCCTTCACCTTCCTTCCCTCCCTCCCTCTCTCTGTGCCTGTGTCTTACTAGCATGTCCCCAGACATCTATTTTCAGCAGTGAGCACTTTCTGTGGTTTTCAAACAGAACATTAACTTTTAAGTATTTTCTTATGCTGCCTGTATCTGGTCTATATATGCTGTAAGTCCACCTGGTCCCTGTCCAGGAATCTCCTGCATGCAGCCGCTCATACGCCTTCTCTAACCAGCCAAGGATGTCAACCAGCCTCATTCAAAGAGAAGCCTTTCACAAGTGTGGTTAAAGCAGGTAACTGGGTCTGCATTACAACATAATATTGGGACAAATTAATGTATAATGTACCGTATGTGTACTAAAGTAGTAAAAAGTTTAGTATTTGGTCCCATTTTGACTTTACAAATTTGGTGGAGGCATTTGCTTTTTGTTTTGGTTGTGTTTCAGATTATTTTGTGCCCAATAGAAATGACTGTTTAATAATATACTGTGTCATTTTGGAGTAACTTTTATTGTAAATAGGAATATAATATGTTTTAAACACTTCCACATTAATGTGGATGCTACCATGATTACAGTAAATCCTGAATAAATCTTGAATAATGATGAGTGAGAAAGTTACAGGCATAAATATCATACCCCCCCCCAAAAAATGCTAACTCCTCCTGTTATTGAAATGGTGAGAGGACAGCATGTCTTGTGTGTTTTTTGGGGGGGGAGGGGGGTATGATATTTATGGCTGTAACTTTCTTACTCATCATTATTCACGATTCATTCAGGACTAGTCTGTAGTAATGGTAGAATCCACATGAATGTAGAAGTGTTTAGAAACTAATTCTACTCCTATTTACAGTAAAGGTGACTCCAAAATGACACAATACATCATTTACCATTCATTTCTATTGGGCACAGAACAACCTGAAACCCATCCAAAACAAACAGGAAGGCATCCATCAAGTTTGTAGAGTCACAAACATATATATTTTCTGACAAAATAAAATAATTTTAGGGCGTAAAAGAGTCACTAACCTGATCTAATCACAGTGGCTGAATAAGTACCCAATTGTCATACTTGAGTAAAAGTAAAGATACCTCAATAGAAAATGACTCAAGTAAAAATACAGTAAAATACTACTTGAGTAAAAGTCTAATAGTATTTGGTTTTAAATATACTTAAGTATCAAAAGTAAATGTAATTGCTCAAATATACGTAATTATCCTATTTTTTATTCCTTACATTAAGCAAACCAGAAGGCACCATTAAAAAAAATGTATGGATAGACAGGGGCACACTCCAACACTTAAACATCAATTACAAATGAAGCATGTGTGTTTAGTGAGTCTGCCAGGTCAGAGGCAGTAGGGATGACCAAGGATGTTCTCTTGATACAGTAAGTGCATGAATTGGACCATTTTCTTATCCTGCTAAGCATTCAAAATGTAACGAGAACTTTTGGGTGTCAGGGAAAATGTATGGAGTAAAAAGTGTATTCGTTTCATTCGGAAAGTAATGAAGTAAAAGTAAAAGTCATCAAAAATATAAATAGTGAAGTACAGATACCCCCAAAAATGACTTAAGTAGTACTTTAAAGTATTTTTACTTAGTACTTTACACCACTGTGTAATCATTGCGTGCTAGGAACATGGGACCAAAAATTCCAATTTGACTACTTTCATACACATCTGAATTTGTCCCAATACTTTTGGTACTAGGGACTATGTACAAAGGTGCTGCAATTTCTAGATGGTTCACCTGATATAGATGAAAATACCCTCAAATTAAAGCTGTCAGTCTGCACTTTAATAACCTCATAGTCATTGTATCATTTCAAATTCAAAGTGCTGGAGTACAGAGCCAAAACTAAACAAAAATTGTCACTTTCCCAATACATTTGGAGCCCACTGTATATATACAATGTACAGGCAATGATTCACGAAATTAGGTACTTTGAAAATGTTTTCATACCAATACTGTCGGGTAAACAGAACCATAAATCAAACCCACAGTATACTGATGTGGGACCAGTTCTTAGATGAAACAATCATGAGTCCACAATGTGAACATAGAAGGAGATGAAAGACATTTAACCAACAACCCCAGAACAAACAGAGAATTTGTTACATGTGTAGGCTCCAGTTTTAGAACTATGAGGACAGTCAAAGTCAAACACAAACCAGACGTCCAGAGACAAGTGGAGAAGGGAGAGGAGACAGGAGAGCGAGTTAAAACAAGACAGAGGACAAAGAATGGCTTGTCCAGGGCCTGTCTGCCATCAGCCCAGAGGGTAGGTCCGGGGGGCACTTGTTTGAGGGGCTATCATGATAAATAGCCCACTACCTGATTCTGTCACAATGTCTGCCACTTGGAGAATAACACGGGTCATGGCAGAGGTTTGACACTGTGGCCTGAAGAGAGGGACAGCTAGGGCTCTCAACATGGTCATTCATCCGAACCATTCAGAATTATACAAGATGACTATATCTTAAGAGGGCTATTATAGGATAAATAAATAAAACACTCTTCACAGTTGTCTTTACTGAGATGTTTATTTGTAGGCATTAATCAATCATGATTAAGACACTGGGTCTAAGGACCCATATTCAAGTTTTGCACAAAAAGTGTCAAACAATCGATGACAGTGATAAATGTGAATCAAATTAAAAGGAAACAGATGACAACATGTTAATATAACTAATTTAGACGTTTTAATTATTCCTCGCATGAAAGGCACCAGACTGGCAACATTGTGCCTGCCACCTGCCCTCCAGTGGTTGGGCATAGCATTTTTTTTATTCGTGCCGGGTTTTACGCACTGGAAATACAGATGACAGTTTTATACAACTCAATCTCCCATATCATCTCTCACTCACACGCAAACCTGTGCTCTCCATATCCCCCCAGAACCTGCGCTGCCCTCTTAAAATAAGCAGTGGGGGAAAATATTCAAAGCCTTCCACCTCCTCTCAACCACACACACACACACACACACACACACACACACACTTCTAGAGCGCACTGTGAAAACTTTCCCCTGCAACTGCTGAATAGGTTAGTGCCTGCGACAGGACAGCGCCGAGTGGGAAGAGACAGTGAAAGCGGAACGCATAGCCGGTTACTAGCTGCCTGGGGTTCGGGAATGGCGGATAGTCGGAATGGTCCATTCCCTCCTTCCGAACCGCACATGTGAACCGAACCCCGTCTCCTGCGGGTCGATTTTGTTACGTATTAGGAGGCAAAGGACAGTAAAGAGCGAGAAAGAGACGATTGACGTATCTAAGACAGCCTGTCGACACCACTCTCCTCTCATCTCGAGATGGTCTGCGCGCCAGGACATCGATGGTTCCTACTTACCGCTCTCTTGCACGCTGTTGCACCCCTGGACATCCGCGAGAGACCAAGGCAATGTGACCCACCGAAGTCGGTGAGTTGTGCCCGATCGTTACGGCTACATGGTCTTTACCTGTTTCAGTAATGTCTTAAGGCAATGTCAAACATAAAGATGTCCTTGAATGGATAGCCTTCTAGCGAAATAGTTCAAGTTAATTGCAAATGTCGGCCTATGTGTCTAGCCTTGCATATAACAGCCCCAAAAGGCTATAGCAAATGATAAGACAAAATAAAAATAAAAGGATGTCCTATTTCTGAGTCAAATAAATGCACTTTGCTTAGACAGTGTTCCTGAATTAGTTGTTTCTATGTGCAACGGTAGGCCTACAGCAACAACAAAAAAAGTGAGATATTGTGTTGTTATTGGGTTTTGAGTAACAACCAAATTAACAATGAAAATAGCAACTGCGTTTTATTGTCATGGAAATATTAACATGCTATAATAACTACTTACACGTGTAACAAGAACAATAATTATGTTCATAGCTACTTTATTAGGCTACCATATTATTTTCTATTATACCACATTTATTATTATTAGTAGTAGTAGTAGGTTATTAATATGATTATTATTAGGTTATTTTTATGTCATCATATTTTATTAGGATAATCCATTATTTCAAAGATTCCTAGAATTGAAAGATTTTCCAATCAGCAAAGTTGCTTCCAATGGCACTTGACATATTCCGGTGTTTCCTCACAGAAACATGGGCTTGAAAATATGGAAGCAGTTGCCAAGCGAAATATCGCCCGCCAACCCTATGCCTGTTTATGTGGCAAAATAACGTGGGGAACACCCACCGTTGACCCACTGTTGATTTAACATTTATTTGTAAAAGTTTCAGTGACTTTTCAAAACTGATCAAGTTTCAATTAAACACGACCTATTAAAACAGCTATCGGCCATATTTGCAATATTATGGAATGGGCTCAATAGCCAAAGGGAATTCATTTCAGTGTTCTCTTATCTGGTCGGGACCGTGTTGCACTCGCTCTCGTCTGTCTTTATCGCAGTGTGAATTTATCATCAGCACAAGAGATGAATCAGAGGGAACTTAATTAGAATCATGACTGGACACAGTGCGTGCCACACGCGCACATCGCTGGCTTGGGTATGCTACAATTTCCCAGATATTAACGCAATAAGTCTGAACTGAAATTACATGACTCCAGCACGAACGTTAATAACATATAATTTTAACCGGGCATGATGTTATCTTTTAATAAAATACAAATGTTATAATACATTATTGAAAATATTTATCAGGGATGACTTGACAGTATTGCAACAACATAGTCCACAACATTATTTTATTTGTAGTGTTGTCAATCTGTTTCATCAACTGTGATAATGGCATTATTGTCAGATATTAACTGTAGAAGTGTCCCCCCTTAAGTGTGATTTCTAATACGCCAGTACAAAGCTCTCTGTTTTGTGTCAAAAGTAATTAATTAGCCAATAAAATGGAGGTGCTCACGTCAGTGCTCCAGCGCGAGAACTCATAGAAAACACCGCGCGAGGAAAGGAGAGGGCCTTTTCTCATCAACGTCTGTATGGACTTCAACTGTCCTCGTTCGATCAGACAGTAGACTCCGTGAACTTGACGAACATTCTTAGACAAGTTAATGATTAACAAATTATATGTAGGCTACACAGTTGTCAAAATAGAATCAAAGTATGATGGTTAGAGAGCGGTCATCATCTGTGGATTTATTTTGTGTACTTAGGCTATGTGAATGTCCAATGTGGAATTCATTTCCAAATAAATGTTTTATTTACACGTCTGAGATGATGTGTAAACATTTCAGTAAAAGACAATGTTCAATACAAAGATTGTGTGAGAAAATAATTATAATTTAATTTATGAAAATAACAAACCCTTGCAATAGTAATAATATTTCCAAAGATTTAATGCCTTTTGGCAGGGTTTTGAAATCCTTCAGAAAATATTTTAGAATATGACAAATGTACACTGGCAGCATGACATTACAATTGCTATTTCAACTGGGGAAATGTTAATTGAAATACATTAGGAGCATGTGAAGTTAATAACATTATATGCACTTCTAAGCCTACCAAATGCTTCTATTTAATTTATTCCTCTCCCATTTTGACCAGGCTTTCAATTTGGTTTAATAACACTAAAGTGGGTTTCTCTTCGGTCCAATGTCAGTGTACTATACTGTTAACTCCAATGAAAATAGATCAATTTGAACAGAATCAAACATTTCACAAAATAATAGTTTGTCCATAGTTAGAGTTTGTTGTGCAATGCATACATCTATCTAAGAACTACTTTGATAGTCACTTTGATCATTTCATAGTTATGTTGCTTGTTTACATTTGTCCTCATTCCCATCACAACAGCATCTCAATGATTTGCATGATGTTTTGCAGAGCTATGGTCTATGAGTGTTTTTGGAAACAGGGCATAATTGACCCCTATGAAATCTCTGGAATGTTAATGAACTGCAAGTAATAGACACATGCACAGTCCTTTTTCCATTTGATCACAATTGTATAGTGTTTAGTAAACCAGATACATTAGCCACGTCTGACCAAATTCTAATCAAAGGCCTATGTGTGTGCATTTTGATGTTTGTGTAGGCTATCTGTTCCAATGAATGTTGCAACAACAACAAAAATCCTCAAGTAAAGAATATACCAGATAGGTGGATTGCAGCAGTTTCATATGGTTCATTATGTTTATACTGCTGTAACAAGCGTTGAAAAGCTTTCCAGTTCCACAGAGGCATTGGCAGCACAGCTATGCACCTCGGCAATACACTGGGGTCTGTTTACAAGGAGAAAGCTTCACTATAAACTCGCTGCCTCAGAACAGCAGACAGACAGAGAGCAGCATAGTACAGCATAGTGGAAGCTAGTTAACATGGTTTCATTGTGCCCCTGTCTTTATCTGGAGATTACAGTTCATCAGATTCTATTGCATTGACCTGTATCTCAGCCAGATGTACTAAAAAGGCTGTTTTGAATCTCTTAATCACAAAATGTAGTTTCAAATGTACTATTGCCGATAGCCTTAACTCAGAAGGTTATGTTACTGTATTCCTAATGCTGATAGTCATAATCTCTCCCTCTTCTCGTCCTCCTCCCCCTCAACCTCCCTCCACTCCCATAGCAAAGTGACATGAACTCATTCCTCTGGACAGTGAAGCACCCAGCTCCCTACCCTCCATCCTATCTTTTCGGGACCATCCATGTTCCCTACACCCGTGTATGGGACTTTATCCCAGACGTCTCCAAACGGGCCTTCAAGACCAGCGCCAACGTATTCTTCGAGCTGGACCTGACCGACCCCCTGACTATCTCCAAGCTGACCAGCTGCCAGCTGCTGCCCCACGGGGAGAACCTGCAGACCCTGCTGCCCCGGGACCTATATCGCCGCCTCAAACGCCACCTGGACTATGTTAAGCACATGATGCCCTACTGGATGACGGCGGACCAGCGGGGCCGGGGGCTGTACGCTGACTACCTCTTCAATGCCATCGCAGGGAATTGGGAGAGGAAGAGGCCTGTGTGGGTGATGCTGATGGTCAACTCTCTGACGGAATCAGACGTGAGGTCGCGGGGAACCCCCGTACTGGACCTGTTCCTGGCCCAGGAGGCCGACCGCATGGGGAAGAGGACAGGAGCGGTGGAGCGGGTGGAGGAGCAGTGTCACCCCCTCAACGGACTCAACTTCTCCCAGGTAAGAGATGGGACTACATGGAGGGGGTGGGGGTTGGACATGATCATTGGAATGGGGGATATATGATTGCTGGATTCATTTTGTTGGTGGCTGGGGGCTGGAGGTTTGTGGATTTAGGGGAAGGGAGACGTCTTGGGAGGAGATGGTGGAGAATGTAGATGACAATGGGAGGAGAAAAATAGTATTAGAGATGGTATGCTTCAAAGCTTTGTAGATGGTTTTAAAGTTATGAATGTTCCTGAGCCTTACAAAACAAACAGACATGAGAGCTGAATCAGCTGACAAGGTGTCAGGATGACAGATGTAAGTGATAAGTTAGTGAAGGTGGGAGTGTGGGAGGGGTAGCTCTCTTTTTCCTGGGCTGAATGCCTGTCTGTGTCCTCATGATACTACCACTGCTAGTATCTTGCTCTGTAACTTAACACTGAAAGATGGACAGAATAGCCTAATTACTTGATGACATAAACATAGGGAGTATCCTTGTTTTATATCTCCTTGGAAGGGCTGTAGAGGACAGGCAACATGGAGGTCTAAATAAATGATGGCCCAGGAAGGGTTAGGCAGAGGTCAACTCGAGTATATTTTTCCAAACTGGGAGGTCCAGGTATGTCTTTGATGAGCTAGGACTGGGAGGATGTTCCCCTGTAATTTATGCTCATCCGTGTGCTCTCTGGTCCTCAGAGAGCGACATACGCACACACACACACACACACACACACATTCATGGATACATACATACACAAGCACACATACACGAGCACACACACACACACACACACACACACACACACACACACACACACACACACACACACACACACACACACACACACTCACACACACACACACACACACACACACACACACACACACACACACACACACACACACACACACACACACACACACACACACACACACACACACACACAGTGTAACAGAATCTCGGAGTGCCTGGGCCTCCATGTGACAGGCTACGAGGCTCCTGCGCTAATTTGAGAGGCACTGGCCCCACACAGCTTCTCCTCTTTCATCAGCACCTCCTAACTACGCTGTCAAAGAGCAAACACACACGCACACGCACACATCCTACTTTCCCTAACCTCTAACCCTTACGGTTAACCTAACCCCTAACCCTAACCCTAACCCTAACCCTAACCCTAACCCTAACCCTAACCCCTAACCCTTAACCCTAACCCTAACAGTTAACCTAACCCCTAACCCTAACCCCTAACCCTTAACCCTAACCCTAACAGTTAACCTAACCCCTAACCCTAACTCCTAACCCTTAACCCTAACTCTAACCCTTAACCCTAACCCTAACAGTTAACCTAACCCCTAACCCTAACCCATAAACCCTAACCCTAACAGTTAACCTAACCCTTAACCCTAACCCTAACAGTTAACCTAACCCCTAACCCTAACCCTAACCCATAAACCCTAACCCTAACAGTTAACCTAACCCCTAACCCTAACTCCTAACCCTTAACCCTAACCCTAACAGTTAACCTAACCCCTAACCCATAAACCCTAACCCTAACAGTTAACCTAACCCCTAACCCTAACCCTACACCTAACTCCTAACCCATAACCCTAACCCTAACAGTTAACCTAACCACTAACCCTAACCCCTAATCCTAACAGTTAACCTAACTCCTAACCCTAACCCCTAACCCTAACAGTTAACCTAACCCTAACCCCTAACCTTAACAGTTAACCTAACCCCTAACCCTAACAGTTAACCTAACCTCTAACCCTAACCCTAACAGTTAACCTAACCCTCCAACCTAACTGTATCCGTAACCCCGAACCCTAACCCTAACAGTTAACCTAACCCCTAACCCTAACAGTTAACCTAACCCCTAACCCTAACAGTTAACCTAACCCTCCAACCTAACTGTATCCGTAACCCCGAACCCTAACCCTAACTCTAACTCCTAACCCTAACCCTAACCCTAAACCTAACTCCTAAACCTAAACCTTACCCTAACTCCTAACCTAACTCCTAACCCTAATTCCTAACCCTAAACCTAACTTCTAACCCTAATTCTAACCCTAACCCTAATTCTAAACCTAACCCTAAAACTAAGCCCTAAGCCTAAGCCTTTTTCCTTGTGGGTACCGATGAAATGGCCTCACTTCTGGTCCCCACAAGGATAGTAAAACCAAAAACGCACACACAGTTGCCTTGCACATTCGTGGGAACCTGGAACACAACTGCCCTACATCAGAGTAATTTTGCAAAGTCAAGGCATGCACTGCTTCTCAATGTAGTAGTATACAGAATACAGTGATAATTTAAGGGGTAGTTTCTAATGACCATACCTGGAGCTAATACTATACCAGTACAACTCTGTCATTCCTGTTATTTGGTCGTCACTAGTTACCACCGCCACAAAGTTGTAAACCTTGCCTATTTCTACAATTTCTCTTCTTAAAATCTGATTTGAAACCTAACCCTAACCTTAACCCTAACCTTAACCACAGTGCTAAACTTATGCCTAACCCTGACCTTAAATTAAGACCAAAAAGCTAATTTTTGTTTTAATACATTTTTACGATATAGCCAATTTTGACTTATATCCAATGAAGACTTGAGTAAATCAACAATACAAAGTGTTGGAGGACTGCCTGCCTTTCTGTTGTTCCTGGGAACAGACCATTTTATGAGGCAGGTGTATTGTTGGATACCATTTGTGTTGTTGGAGGTTATTTTCATCAAATCTGGATAATGAATAACTTAAGTTAAACTGTGTAGTAGAATGGACTTTTGGACTTTTGAGCTCAAACCCCCCCTTTCCAAATGGTATGAAATAAGTTCAAAGCCTTAAATGAAAGTGACATGGAAACAATTATAGTCAATTATTATAATTTGAGATATAATTTGAACACTATGGTTGATTGAATCTCTCTATATGGTTGATTGGAACAAAGATGAGGTCAGATAGACTGAAAAAAGTGAGAGAGAGTGAGAAAGAGAGAGAAGAAAAGTACAAGAGAGAGTGAGTGAAAACGAGGGAGGGAGAGGAGGGAAAGAGTGATGTGCATCATGTCAGTGCGAACCCTAATCTGAAACATGAGCTCCACTTCTCTGGTGGGAGATCTGACTTGGGAACAGTTCCAAACCCTGCCGGCCTACATTATTATTTTTTCCCAATAAAAGTAGCTGCTTACAATATCCTGTAACTTGCTGCTCCCGCATCGCCAAGAGGGTCTCCGAAACATAAAGGCTGGTGATTCATCATCTGCCATAAGCTTTTCATAGGCACCTGGCCCCTGCACAGTCAGTGACCTAGAACTGTGTAGCTTGACCTGGGGCATGGGCTAGCCCTAGTCAGCCTCCTCTCCCCTCCCTGTCCTTCGGCTTCTCAGCATGGGGACAGAGTGGCGTCACTGGCTCAGCCATCGCTCTGGGTCCCCCGACCTCACAGAAAGTAATCTGTCCGGATGAGAGGTGGAACTGATAAAAAGTCCACCCCCTTCGTTGAGTAGTGCATCCTGTGGCAGCTCAGTGATGGAGGTGGTGGTACAGGGGCCAGGCCAGTGTGGAAGCTGGGCTGCTGGGCCCTGAGAGGTTGGCGCTGGGCCCTACAGACAGAGCTTTGGAGCTCTCACAGACCTGATAACACTTTGGTTTCTGTGTGCAGCAGCACTGAGGCAGCAGTGAGGCTGTGGTAACAAAGGCAGAGGGAGAGCATGTTTAATCTCCAGAGCTATGGAGGGCGATGCAGGCCTACAGCTGGGTGGGCCAGCCAGCACCAAACTCTCTCCAAAGGCATGCTATCTGTACCGAGGGGGAACCTGTGGAAAGCCAGGCCGTCTAGAGGGGTGCAAGCTGGTCACCGACCTTTGTGAGAGTGTCAACAACAACCACACAACCGTCTCCCTCCCACTCCCTGGGCTCAGTGCGTACTTCTATATCTACATCTAGACCAGACCTTCTGCTGCCTGCTACTCTCTCTGCCTTTCAGCGTCTGGCCTGGTGTATAAATACCCGTATTTATTTACTCTGGGTCACATTGCAGCCGAGGCACAGGCCCTTGTCGGGGGGAGATGACATCACAGCTGTGACCCACCTCTAACCCTGAGCGAGGGTTAGAGGTGGGTGTTGGCGGAGCAGTGGGCCGTGAGCAGAATCCGTGAGGAGACTGCAGTCTGTGGGTGAGAAGCTGAACTCTCAGGGGCCCCAGAACAGAACAGGCTGGGTTACTGGGCTATTTTCACTGTGATCTGAAGAGGGAGGGCCATATAGTTGGCTCCACCCACACACACATTCATGAACATGCAGAAGTGCACCCACCCACCCACCCACACACACCCACACACACCCACACACACGCACGCACACACACACACACACACACACACACACACACACACACACACACACACACACACACACACACACACACACACACACACACACACACACACACACACACACACACACACACGTCTATTTCAATCAGAGTTTTGTTTCTCTGGTTTAATGGTATGGGGTGAAGATTATACTCTGAGATGGTACCCTGTGTGACCAGGGAAATGAAGATCTCACTTGTCTCGACAGGGTCAGGGAGATCGCCGACGAAGACGAGCTGTGTTCAAAACACATCACCCGGGTGTCATGTCAAATCATGACAGAACACTTCTCATTGTGTTCATTGGACTCTGTCATATAAATAATGCATATTTAAAGGGAGGAATTAGGTATCTTACCAGTCTATATTCAAATATTTACATTCCATGGCTGATGAGTAAGGATGGGTCTGGAGCGCTCCTCTGGCCGCAGGGCCTGATGACGAGTGATGGAAAAAACAGTCATCTCCTCTGCTCTCTGCTCTGCTCTGCTCCCTAACCTCCTGGCTTCTTCTGGCTCCATGCTCCCTCCCTTTGTCTCCCTCGCTCTTTTTCTCTCCATGTCCTGGGGCTCTCCTTGTCCCACTGCTGAACTGTACACACCTGTATCTGCACACACAGAATAGAAGAGGAAACTAGGAAAATATACTGTAGTGCAAACACAGGGCCTCTCCTACACTATTGCTTCTATGGTTGGTACTAAGACGCTGCTACTACATTGCTACAATGTTGTTATAATGTTCAGAAAAAAACACTCCAAAGGAAACACTGGTAGACGTACAACATCCATCCTCTTTTCGATTGAAGTTAGAGAACGACGTCAAGCCTTGTACGACTCCTAGTACAAATATGTGGAAAACCGTCAACAGGTATCAGACAGGATATCTGTTGGCAGGCGGGCAGAGGGGAGGGGAGGGCGGGCAGACGGCTAACCAACCAACCACTGCTCTAATGACTTAATTGGCTGCTTAATGACTAAATTGCCCTCTGCTATCCAGAACCACTTAGACTATTATACACTGTCCAGAACAGAGGCTGAGGGTAGAACCCAGTGAGGCGGAGAGAAAGGCCAAACGTAGATGTGGAGTGAGGCGTGGGTAGCTAGTGATGACTGTAGCTACTGGATATATATTTTTGGGTCATCTGGGTCCATTTTCAAGTCTGTGGAAGCCTACAGTGCCTTCAGTATTCATACCCCTTGTTCCACATGTTGTTGTGTTACATCAGTCAAAAGTACCAGTCAAAAGTTGGACACACCTACTCAGGATTTTTCTTTATTTTTAGTATTTTCTACATTGAAGAATAATAGTGAAGACATCAAAACTATGAAATAACACATATGGAATCATGTAGTAAACAAAAAAGTGGTAAACAAATCAAAATATATTTTAGATTTTAGATTCTTCAAAGTAGCCACCCTTTGCCTTGATGACAGCTTTGCACACTCTTGGCATTCTCTCAACCAGCTTCATGAGGTAGTCACCTGGAATGCATTTAATTTGACATGTGTGCCTTGTTAAAAGTTCATTTGTGAAATGTCTTTCCTTCTTAATGCGTTTGAGCCAATCAGTTGTGTTGTGACAAGGTAGGTGTGGTATACAGAAGATAGCCCTATTTGGTAAAAGACCAAGTCCATATGATGGCAAGAAAGCTTAAACAGAAACAACAGAAACTAACTTTTCAAGATCAGGACTACATACTGAGCGTAAATATATATATTGATTGCAATTATTCCCGAATGAGTGAGCGTTCATGTGCAAAGGTTTAGCATTTCAATTGTTATAATTATCAACTTTGGTGTCTTATCTCAGTCGACCCCCACTTCCCTTTTGTCCACCAAGCCGCGATGCCGGTTTAGCCCACTAGTGCACATTCCCCTATCATTTCCTTGTAACCATATCTACTGTTTGTTTATGCCTTTCTGTGAGTACATAGTTAGTAAATAAATGATTTAAGACAATTGATGTATTGATGACTCATAGTGAAGACTGGGTTCGTGCAGATAACCAACAATTTATAACGTTTGGAATGAGACTAACGTGAAGTAAAGAATAATGAATTAATCAGAAGACTAAGTGATCAGATTAAAATATCTGAAAGTTATATTAGGAAAATTATAACTTTGTAATCTGAATATTGTCCTTGGTGCCCCGACTTCCTAGTTAATTACAGCTACAGTAAATTATTAAGTAGGTTATTCACGTAATAATAATTACAGATCATTTTTTATAAAGATTCATCTTCAGTTTAATGATGCCAAAGACACGACAGTTGTCTTGGTAAGGAACTCCTGCACAGGAAGTTGGTGGTACCTTAAGTGGGGAGGATGGGCTCATGGTAATGGCTGGAGCAGAATATGTGGAATGGTATCAAATACATAAACACATGGTTTCTTTCATGGTTTCCAGGTGTTTGATGCCATTGCATTCGCTGCTTTCCAGTCATTATTATGAGCCATCCTCCCGTCAGCAGCCTCCACTGAACTCCAGTGGCCTTGGCCTTGTGTTTGAGGTTATTGTCCTGTTGAAAGATGAATTTGTGATGAAGCAGACTGAACCAAGTTTTCCTCTAGGATTTTTCCTGTGCATAGCTCTATTCCGTTTCTTTTCATCCGAAAACACTCCCTTCCTTGTCGATGACAAGCATACCCATAACATGATGTAGCCATCACCATGCTGTAAAATATGAAGAGTGGTACTCAGTGATGTGTTGTATTTGCCCCAAACATAACATTTTGTATTTAGGGCCATTAACATCATTATCCCAGAAACCCTAGACCCACTACAATTTGCATACCTCCCCAACAGATCCACAAATTCCCACCTGGACAAAAGGAAAACCTACGTGAGAACGCTATTCATTGACTATAGCTCAGCGTTCAACACCATAGTGCCCTCAAAGCTAATCACTAAGCTAAGGACCCTGGGTCTATACACCCCCCTCTGCAATCTTGGACTTCCTGACGGGCTGCCCCCAGGTGGTAAGGGTAGGCAACAGCACATCTGCCATGCTGATCCTTAACACAGGGGCCCGTCAGAGGTGCGTTCTCAGTCTCCTCCTGTACTCCCTGTTCACCCATGACAGCATGGCCAGGCCAAAACATTGACCGGTAAGGGAATCAGCCTCAAAATCCTTCATCAGTGATTTGAAAACACCAATCGGGACAAGATCTTCCAGTTTAAAAGTATTTTGTAAGGTGTTCCAAGATGATGGCGCAGAGTACATAAAGCCCTTTTACCAAATTCAGTTTGGACATTTGGAACAGTTAGCAGGATAAAGTCCAGCGAATGAAGAGAGTACCCACCACATTTCTGAACAATAAAAATGCACAAATAAAAAGGTAGTAAATGCAAAATGGCTTTGTAAATAAAAGTATACCAGTGACTGAGCCTACGAGTGACTAGAGAAGGCCAGCCAACCCTGGTATACAAAGTGCAGTGGTGTGTAAGGGTTTTGCAGTTTAAAATAAATCTCAAAGTGCCATGGTAAAGAGTGTCAATTGATCTCAAACACTGAGCGGAAGCATTCATATATAAAATATCCCTCCCTATAGGGAGGAGGTCAGAGACCTGGCGGTGTGGTGCCAGGACCACAACCTCTCCCTCAACGTGATCAAGACAAAGGAGATGATTGTGAACTACAGGAAAAGGAGGACCCCATTCTCATTGACAGGGCTGCAGTAGAGCAGGTTGAGAGCTTCAAGTTCAAGTTCCTTGGTGTCCACATCACCAACGAACTATCAAGGTCCAAACACACCAAGACAGTCGTGAAGAGGGCACGACAACGCCTATTTCTCCTCAGGAGACTGAACAGATTTGGCATGGATCCTCAGATCCTCAAAAAGTTCGACAGCTGCACCATCGAGAGAATCCTGACTGGTTGTATCACCGCCGCGAATGGCAACTGCTCACCCTCCGACGCAAGGCAGTACAGAGGGTAGTGTGTATGGCCCAGTACGTCACTGGGGCCAAGCTTACTGTCAAACTTTCACCTTACAGTGAAAGATCGACAGGTGTAGACCGGCGCATGTGAAAAATACGATTTGATATAGTTCATTTCTTTGCAAACGGGAGGCGTGTCTTATTGCAAATGGGAGGCGTGTCTTATTGCAAACGGGAGGCGTGTCTTATTGCAAACGGGAGGCGTGTCTTATTGCAAACGGGAGGCGTGTCTTATTGCAAATGGGAGGCGTGTCTTATTGCAAAGGGAAGTGTGTCTTATTGCAAATGGGAGGCGTGTCTTATTGCAAACGGGAGGCGTGTCTTATTGCAAATGGGAGGCGTGTCTTATTGCAAACGGGAGGCGTGTCTTATTGCAAATGGGAGGCGTGTCTTATTGCAAACGGGAGGCGTGTCTTATTGCAAACGGGAGGCGTGTCTTATTGCAAACAGGAGGCGTGTCTTATTGCAAACAGGAGGCGTGTCTTATTGCAAACGCGAGGCATGTTTTGGAGTATTTTATTCTGTCCAGGCTTCCTTCTTTTCACGGTCATTTAGATTATCATTGTGGAGTAACTATAATGTTGTTGATCCATCCTCACTTTTCTCCTATCACAGCCATTAAACTCTGTAACTATTTTAAAGTCCCCATTGGCCTCATGGTGAAATCCCTGACCGGTTTACTTCCTCTCCGGCAACTGAACTAGGAAGGAAGCCTGTATCTTTGTAGTGACTGGGTGTATTGATACACCATTCAAAGTGTAATTAATAACTTAACCATGCTCAAAGGGATATTCAATGTCTGCTTTTTTTATACCCATCTACCAATAGGTGCTGTTCTTTGCGAGGCATTGGAAAACCTCCCTGGTCTTTGTGGTTGAATCTTTTTCAACTTCAATGCTCGACGGAGGGACCTTGTAGATAATTGTATGTGTGGGGTACAGAGATGAGGTATACAAAAATCATGTTAAACACTATTATTGTGCACATTTTTACTCCTGAACATAATTAGGCTTGCCATAACAAAGGGGTTAAATACTTATTGATTCAAGACATTTCAGCTTTTCATTTTTAATTCATTTGTAAAAATGTCCTAAAGTATAAATCCACTTTGACATTATGGGATATTGTGTGTAGGCCAGTGACACAAAATCAAAATTTAATCCAAGTCTGTAACAACAAAATGTGGAAAAAGTCAAGGGGTGTGAATACTTTGTGAAGGCACTATATGAGACTGTATGTCTATTCTAAAGTTAGCTTCATGATAGATCTGTATCCCTGTTGTCTGGAGAAACACCATGTCCCCTCTAGCATCTTTGAATACCTGGCCAGAGGAGAGGACCTCGATCAGTAATGAATTCAGCACATTGTCACTGAGCAAAGTGCTGTTGAGGTAGCCACTATAATGAGACAGAGTGGGCTAGATAGAGTGCTATCCCATACCGTTGGGTTCCCAGTGCCAAAATCATCATTTTTTTGTATCCCACATTCCTGTTTTAAACAGAGCACTGGTTCCTACCTTTAATTTAATGGCCTGATGTCACGCTATGGGTCATCCTCCTACGCCTGCTCTTTCTCTCAGAGCTGACACTCTCTCCTCTTTCTCTCTCTTTTGTGGGTCTCGTCTCCTCCAGCCAGCCCAGGTCTGTGTTGTATTAAAGGGTGTCACACTAACCTCTCCTCTCTCTGTCTCCTCTCTCTCTCCTCTCTCTCTCCCCCTCTCTCTCTTCTCTCACTCTCTCTCTCTCTCTCTCTCTCTCTCTCTCTCTCTCCTCTCTCGTTCTCTCTCTCTCACACACACCACAGTGACCAATGCAGTTGAAACACACTCACATACAGATGTATGATGTATTTCCTGTTGGTGTTCTCACTGTACCTCTGGGAAGAGGCATGTTTTTTCCAGTCAGGGTGGGTTGGTTGGTCTGTAGAGGCGAAGCCACGGCAGGGCCAGGCTAAGCAGAGGCCCTGCCAGATTGAACACTAGCACACCCAATCAGGCTGGCTTAAAATATATAAATGAAATAAATGTTGTCTCCGAACTAATCAGAAATGTGTAAAAATGCACTAGTAGGGTCCAGGGATCTAATTGGTTGTACCCCCCCCCCCCCCCCCCCACACACACGTACCTACTAGCTAACTGTGCGCAAATTGTTTTAACCCTCTGCAGTTCTTTGCTAATGCAAACTAACTCTAGGTAGTCACAAGTTATGGCAAAACAAAGTTCACTCATGCGCTTTTTCAAATAGCCACTGATGGAGGATGAAGACACAACACCTGCTCCACTACCTCCATCGGCCGAGCCCAATCCTTCAGTCGTCGTCGGCCCTTTAGTAGGCTAGCTTCTGGTCCCATGAGGAGGTTTGTATGGATACTGCATCGACTTCCACAGCACAGCTAGCTCACCATCCCCCGGCCTGCCTCATTTTCAATTTTATTGGCTGGAATACAGTTCGACTAGGGATGCTGTTTTCTGTAAAATGTGTAGACATTTCCCCAATGCCACTATGGAAGGCCAATACATGCTTCAAGCACCAGGCTAGCAAACCTCACTCTTTTGTACTGGATACATTTGAAGGCTACAGTTCAAGCCATCGCTATCAAAGCCTGGGTCATGTTTTAAATCAATCTATTAATTTGTAGAGAAGAATTGTGATCATGTCAATGTGGTTCTGGACATTGTTATGTTATGCGCTAAACAGGACATACAGTTGAAGTCAGAAGTTTACATACACTTAGGTTGGAGTCATTAAAACTTGTTTTTCAACCACTCCACACATTTCTTGTTAACAAACTATAGTTTTGGCAAGTTGGTTAGGACATCTACTTTGTGCACGACACAAGTGACACAGCTTGTAAAATTCCAGAAAATGATGTCATGGCTTTAGAAGCGTCTGATAGGCAAATTGACATCATTTGAGTCAATTGGAGGTGTACCTGTGGATGTATTTCAAGGCCTACCTCCAATCTCAGTGCCTCTTTGCTTGACATCATGGGGAAATCAAAAGAAATCAGCCAAGACCTCAGAAAACAAACTGTAGACCTCCACAAGTCTGGTTCATCCTTGCGAGCAATTTCCAAAATGCCTGAAGGTACCACGTTCATCTGTACAAACAATAGTACGCAAGTATAAACACCATGGGACCACGCAGCCGTCATACCGCTCAGGAAGGAGACGCATTCTGTCTCCTAGAGATGAATGTACATTGGTGCGAAAAGTACAACTCAATCCCAGAACAACAGCAAAGGACCTTGTGAAGATGCTGGAGGAAACAGGTACAAAAGTATCTATATCCGCAGTAAAATGAGTCCTATATTGACAGGCCGCTCAGCAAGGAAGAAGCCACTACTCAAAAACCACCATAAAAAAAGCCAGACTATGGTTTGCAACTGCACATGGGGACAAATATGGTACTTTTTGGAGAAATGTCCTCTGGTCTGATGAAACAAAAATAGAACTGTTTGGCCATATTGACGATTGTTATGTTTGGAGGAAAAAGGGGGAGGCCTGCAAGCCGAAGAACACCATCCCAACCATGAAGCATGGGGGTGGCAGCATCATGTTGTGGGGTTACTTTGCTGCAGGAGGGACTAGTGCACTTCACAAAATAGATGGCATCACGAGAAAGGAAAATTATGTGGATATATTGAAAAAACATTTCAAGACATCAGTCAGGAAGTTAAAGCTTGGTCGCAAATGGGTCTTCCAAATGGACAATGACCCCAAGCTGGATTCCAAAATTGTGGCAAAATGGCTTAAGGACAACACAGTCTAGGTATTGGAGTGACGATAGATTAATGAGTCCAGACATTCAACACGAGCTGCTTGGGACGGCAGCCTCCCTACTATTGCACAAGATCAAAGCAGAGCTCTGGGAATCGCCAAGCACCTATCACTTTAATATCTCTTTTGAGGATGCAGAATTAACCATGTTTATTCAGCAACTGCTTCGAAAAGTCAGGAGAGGTCAGGAATTCCCATCCCTTATTGACGTTTTGGACAGCTGCAGTCCTGACATTTTCCCTAACATCAATAGACTACTAAGTGCCATCATCACCCTCCTATGACTGCATGTACTGTTAAGAGACTATTCTCCCCTACAGGCCATATCAAAACATCCAGCAGATCTTGAATGCTGACTGCACATGTCAACAATCTAGCCCTGTTGTCCCTTCAAAGGGAACTCAGTGACTCTGGACTATAATTAAATAATTGTCAACACCAAGCTATACATTGTGCTGTAAAACATGAAACACAAGAATGGTAAGTCTGAGTATTGTTTATTTATGATTTAGCATAATGTTTTCATGCATTCCTTGGTAGGCCAGGCCTATTTGTGTTTTATTTAAAAAATGAGCTACTGTATTCATACCCTGCATGATAAGAGGCTATGTATGATGTGTTCATGTTTTCACGCCTACTTTGGTAGGCCAGGTTTATGTTTGCTGATTCAAGTGAGCTAGTTAGTGTATTCCACCCGCCGTGGTATTATGTTTCATGATTTCATTTTTCATGCCTGAATGTCTGTAGAGTAGCATTTTATTATTCAAAGTGAGCTATTCACTTCATATGTAGTACAGTTCAAGATAGCCCTAAAGTGTTTGTATTGTAACATGTGTGTCTGTTTTTATGTGGCAAAAAGTGTGCACTTTTGGGCTTAATGAAAACACTTTCGCGGCTTTCTATTCCTGCTTGCTTTTTTGTGCAATAAGCTGTTTGCGCATATTCCAATCCAGTGCTGAGCTGGTGTCTGGCGGATGCGCTGACCATGGTCCTGGAATCCACCTGTGGTGCCTGTACTGTAGATTGCTCCTTTGAGTGGGAGTGGCAGATCTGATCTGATAATATGTTGATTATTTCATGAGTTTGGACTGAACACTTCATCCATTATCTGTATTTTGTGACAGTATCATTTTTCCCATTTTATCACTGCACTTGTCTGCTGCTGTATAATCTCTCTCTCTCTCTCTCTCTCTCTCTCTCTCTCTCTCTCTCTCTCTCTCTCTCTCTCTCTCTCTCTCTCTCTCTCTCTCTCTCTCCCTCTCTCTCTCTCTCTCTCTCTCTCAATATGTTGTTGATAGACATGTTTTGCATTTCATTATGTTTGTTTACTGTCGGACGTGGACTCAGACAGTCGGCCTGTTTTGTCAGCAGTGTTGTAAGCGGTTGTGTAGTTGCACATTTGCGCTGCCTACTTGGTAATAGTCTAGGGCTTGTTTGTCAAGGGAAATTGTTGTATTTTTTTGGTCAAATTTATTCTGTGTTATGTGTTAAATGATGCAATGTGATTGCACTCATTTTTACTTAAATATGTCTGGGTATTTTTGCTGTATTTCTGCTGGCAAATGTATGCCCAGCCACACAGCAATTTCTACCTCCGCCGCTGGTTATATGAGGTAGCGGCTGATTGATTGCAGACAGGAATGTGACTGAGTGATTTCCTGAGCATCCAAAGTTTCCCTGCCTGGAACCATGTTGTCTGTCAAAGCGTGATAAGTAAACATCTCAGATCCAAATCACATACAGTGCCTTCACAAAGTATTCACACCCCTTGACTTTTTCCACATTTTGTTGTTACAGCCTGAATTTAAAACAGATTCAAATGAGATGTTGTGTCACTGGCCTACACACAATAACCCATAATGTCAAAGTGAAATGATTTTTATAGACATTTTAGCAAATTAATTCAAAATGAAAAGTTGAAATGTTATGAGTCTATAAGCATTCAACCCTTTTGTTATGGCACGCCTAAATAAGTTAGAGTAAGGTCACATACTAAGTTGCATGGACTCACTCTGTGTGTAATAATAGTGTTTAGCATGATTTTTGAATGACTACCTCATCTCTGTACCCCACACATACAATTATCTGTTAGGTCCCTCAGTCGAGTATTGAATTTCAGACACAGATTCAACCACAAAGACCAGGGAGGTTTTCCAATACCTCACAAAGAAGGGCACCTATTGGTAGATGGATAAAAATGAAAAAATGCAGACATTGAATATCACTTTGAGTATGGTGAAGTTATTAATTGCACTTTGGATGGTGTATCAATACACCCACTCAATACAAAGATAAAGGCATCCTTCCTAGCTCAGCTGCCAGAGAGGAAGGAAACAGCTCAGGGATTTCACCATGAGGCCAATGGTGACTTTAAAACAGTTACAGCATTTAATGGCTGTAGAATAAAAATATTATAAAAACATGCATCCTGTTTACAACAAGGCACTAAAGTAATACCGCAAAAAATGTGGCAAAACAATTCACTTTTTGTCCTGAATACAAAGTGTTATGTTTTGGGCAAATCCAACACAACACATCACTGAGTATCACTCTTCACATTTTCAGCATAGTGGTGGCTGCATCAAGTTATGGGTATGCTTGTCGTCGGCAAGAACTAGGGAGTTTTTTGCATAAAAAGAAGCGGAATAGAGATAAGCACAGGCAAAATCCTAGAGGAAAGCCTGATTCAGTTTTCTTTCCAACAGACACTGGGAGACAAATTCACCTTTCAGCAGGACAGTAACACAAGGCCAAATATACACTTCAGTTGCTTGCCAAGATGACATTGAATGTTCCTGAGTGGCCTAGTTACACTTTTGAATTAAATCAGCTTGAAAATGTATGGCAAGACTTCCAAATGGCTTGTTGATGATCAACAACCAACTTGACAGAGCCTGAAGAAGTTTCTAAAGAATAATATACAAATAATGTACAATCCAGGTGTGCAAAGCTCTTAGAAACTTACCCAGAAAGACTCACAGTTGTAATCACTGCCAAATGTGCTTCTACAAGGTGTGAATACTTATGTATATATATAAATTAGATCATTTCTTTATTTCATTTTTCAATACATTTGCAAACAAAATTCAAACATGTTTTCTCTTTGTCATTATGGGGCGTTGGGTATAGATGGGGGAGAGAAAAAAATCAGTTTAGTCCATTTTAGAAGTGCTCAGCATATGTGGAAACTCCTTCAAAACGGTTGGAAAAGCATTCCACGTGACTACATCATGAAACTGGTTGAGAGAATGCCAAAAGTGTGCAAAGCTGTCATCAAGGCAAAGGGTGGCTACTTTGAAGAATCTAAAATCTAAAATCTATTTGAATTTGTTTAACACTTTTTTGGTCACTACATGATTTCAAATGTGTTATTTCATGGTTTTGATGTCTTCACTATTATTCTACAATGTAGAAAATAGTAAAAATAAAGAAAAACCCTTGAATGTGTAGGTGTGTACAAACTTTTGACTGGTACTTATGACTGATATTTCATTTTCAATACATTAGCAAAAATGTGTTGTTATAGGGTATTGTGTGTAGATGGGTGAGAAAAACAATATAAATATGATTTAATCCATTTTGAATTCAGGCTGTAACACAACAAAAGGTGAAATAAATCAAGGGGTATGAATACTTTCTGAAGGCACTGTACGTTATAACCACCTCACATTGCTCTCTATAACTGGGTGTTGGTGTGTTGTTGTCTGTGCACAAATGCTTACATTTGTATGTCTATCTGAGACTCATGAAATGAAGTGTGTGTGTGTGCATGTGTGTGCACGTGTGTGTGTGTCATAGGGAGGCTTGTCAGGGCTTACAGGAGCGTAAGTGGAGGCCTCTCACTGAACCCTGCTTTAATATGTTCCATGCGTCTCTTCCCTCTGTGCCCTGTCCCCAGGTATACACACCCAGAGGCACTTCAGCTCCGCTCACCCCCACCTCACACCCCCTATCAACTCCTTCCCCCTCAACACTCTGAAAGCGTTTCAGGCCTGACTCTGTACCTCTGTACAAGTCGTGTATTATTAAAGAGGAACTCAAACTGCCTCAGCTCGGAGTCTTTTCCTATCCGGAAGATAGGGGTCCATAACTGTTTGAGGGGTATTTAGCAGGGATGCTCTTAGACTGGCCCTTTTTTTTGTTCCATCAGTCCTGATTGAGGTCTCAGCCTTGACTATTCCTCTACTGCCACTGACAGAGTCAGAGTGTTCATGACTCGGGTCGTCCGTCCTCCCCAACCCCCAGACTGATGTGCAAACCGCCAGTTGTAGCTCTTGAAACTGAGCTTCTCTTGTAAACATTTACTGGGGTGCACATAAATCCTCTGATTCCCGCTGTACCCCCACGCAACCACATGGATCAACGCCCGTCCCCCCTATCCCCCTGTCTCTCCCCAGGCTAGCAGGATGGGAGGCGGGGAGGGCAGGAGACAGGCTACACTGACATTAACAAGGCCTCAAACACACAGGCACTGGTACTAACTCACTGAGGTCTGTGGGGAGAAGTGACAGCACAGCAGTTAGCCCAAAGCCCATGTATCCCTGTTTAAAAGCAGCACTATGTTCAGATGTCTTCATTGAGTGTTTTATGAGAACACACTGATCCCTGGGTCCATCTTGGCTCTGGGTTGACCCAGTAATGGAGTGTTGAGGTCAGGGCTGGATGGGATAGCTGCACTGCTCACCATTGTCAACATCATTGTTATCAGTAGGTAGGAGATCCCTCACAGTGATTTGAGGAAGGTCATGTTGCACTCCCCATCCTGTTTCTGTAATGGATTGGCAAGGGTGTAACTGGAACACACTTATATTATAAGGTGTACCCTGTGGGAATGTGTACACACACCATTGCAGGCACTCATTTATATTCAGTACATGTTCAGTACATGTCTGTGTGCGTTCCTGTGTGTTTGGCTGCATTTGAAATATCAGGCCAGGTTTTTTTAGAAGAACACAGTTCAGCATGGAGGTAGCGTTTAGAAACCCGATCCCAAAACAACAGCAACTCAGGCCTTCAATGGGAAGACTTAATACCACAGAAAAAACGCTACGACTATGAAAGTGTTTCACTTTGTTAAAATCCTAACTGCTAATCTCTGGGCGATAAACACATTCAACCTCCATGTTCCCTCCACTGTTGGCCAGGAGAGTTCAGGAATTTGCTGCATACGAAGGTTTCATTCCCAGGACTTGCTTAGAGCAGAAATTGATTTGACTGAGGGAGTAGGTTGCCCCTTAAATTACCCACATCCCCCAATCCCCCATACTTACTCCTCCCTTCTGTGCTGCTACATGACTCTGGCTGATTCCCTGTGACTGGCTGAATGGTGGAGAGCAGGCTAGTGGTTGTGCTCTATTGTTCAGGCCAGTTGTTGTGCCGGGAATTGGAATTATAGAATTCCGCTCCCCTTCTTTTGACGTGTGACCTCGACAGGCCTGAGACCTGGGAACCAGGACGAGAGGAGGGAGAGTACAGAGAGAGAAAAGGAGAAAAGGAGAGGGAAAATAACAGAGAGAGAAGGATATACAGAAAGAGAGATTAGTGATGCACCGATATGACATTTTTGGCCGATACCAATATCCAATATTTTCCTTGCCAAAAAAAAACCTGATACCGATAACCGATATTTAAAATTGTAGCTGCCTTTTAAGCATTCTAGTACAGTTAAATAGTTAACACACACGGACGCAGCGGTCTAAGGCACTGCATTTCAGTGCAAGAGGCATCACTTCAGTCCCTGGTTCGAATCCAGGCTGTATCACATTCGGCCGTGATTGGGAATCCCATAGGGCTGCATCCGGGTTTGGCCAGGGTAGGCCGTCATTGTAAATAAGAATTTGTTCTTAACTGGCTTGCCTAGTTAAATAAATTTCACACACACACACACACACTGACCAAAAAGTTATTTTTGGGGCATTTACGTATTTCCCCATTCCCAGTAAAACATAATCAAAACCTATTTCTTTAATTTACTTGCTGTGCTGTTTCGTTGTTCATTTGTTCAGTCGTTTCATTCTCAACCAGGATTTCATCATACATGTCAAGCAGTGAAGTTTCAGCTCTGTCTGTCCGTGGCCTCTCTTCCTCCGTGCGTACTGTTACTGTGTCCGTTTCCATCTTGTTCAGCTGTGTATGTAGCATTTCGCGTAAACCCTGTTTCTTGTCTACATCGAAGTAGCGGTCCTTGTACATAGCATCAAGCATGATGGCGACAGTAAAGAGAGAATGCAACCGAATTGCTTATTCACAGCCTGTGTTGACAGTTTTGTTGAGCAGGCGTTTCAATGCCATGACAGAGGGTATCACGTCTGCTACAGGCGCAGTTGATGAGCTTATATCTCCAGTCAGTTGTTCGAATGGAGCTGGCTAGTGTGTTCATGTTTCCAAGTTTCAAACATGTTCTCAAATGCCACTGAAATGGCAGCAGCGGTATGACAACCAGCACATTCATGAGCAACGCAATACGACTTTCCTCAGTACGAAATCCTCAACGACCCACTGTGCTGTCAGACTCAGCATGGTCATGGGTCAGATATCGCTGGTCCAAATGTCCAAATGTGTAACTCCGGTAGGGTAACATCTGAAAAATAGTGCACCTGGTAGTGTGTACCGGTGCTCGACCAGTCGGCGAAAGCCAACATCACCCATGTTATATAGGTATGCATGTCATCTACCTACGTTATATAGGTATGCATGTCATCTACCTACGTTATATAGGTATGCATGTCATTTACCTACATTATATAGGTATGCATGTCATCTACCTACGTTCTATAGGTATGCATGTCATCTACCTACGTTATATAGGTATGCATGTCATCTACCTACGTTATATAGGTATGCATGTCATCTACCTACGTTATATAGGTATGCATGTCATCTACATACGTTATATAGGTATGCATGTCATTTACCTACGTTATATAGGTATGCATGTCATCTACCTACGTTATATAGGTATGCATGTCATCTACCTACGTTATATAGGTATGCATGTCATTTACCTACGTTATATAGGTATGCATGTCATCTACCTACGTTATATAGGTATGCATGTCATTTACCTACGTTTTATAGGTATGCATGTCATCTACCTACGTTATATAGGTATGCATGTCATTTACCTACGTTATATAGGTAAGTATGTCATTTACCTACGTTATATAGGTATGCATGTCATTTACCTACGTTATATAGGTATGCATGTCATTTACCTACGTTATATAGGTATGCATGTCATTTACCTACGTTATATAGGTATGCATGTCTGCTTTGACATCTGTGTTGCATATCGGCGTTAAACTAGACATCGGGCCGATACCGATGTTGGCATTTTAAGCTAATATCGGCCAATTCCGATAAGTTCACCGGTATATACTGCATCCCTAAGAGAGATAGGAACATAATAGTGGAGGGGAAGGAGAGAAGAGGAGGAGAAAAAGAGGGATATTCAGGAGACCAACACCATTCAGTCAGAGCAAGAGGAAAAAGAGCGGAAAATACATTTGGATGTGGAAAAGAGAGGGAGAGAAAGGCCAAAAAAACACAGGAAACCTTTCACTTTCTCCACTGGGCAGGTTTTGCCAAAACAAAAGAGGAGATGCTGCGCTGCTCTGCTGTGAGATTTCTCTCCCATCTCTCCTCTTTCTCCTCTCATGGTTCAGGAGTTTGTTTTCCCCCCCTCACAGATCTCGCTCAATTTCACCTGTCATTCACCAGTGGAGTTGTGCCCTGTGTTTCTCTACCTCTCCCAAGGCAAATGTTCTCTACATCTCTTTTGCGCTCACTGGAACAGTTTAAATATAATATCAAACATATGGCAGCGTTTATAGAAAGCAAATTAGTTTAGAAATCAAATTTACTTAAAGATTCCTGCAACCGTATTCCCTGAGAAGACTGATTGTTGAGGTAGAGACTGATGGGCAGTTTTAATTACATCCCCAAACAGAGAGAGGAGGAGATAGTTGGGGGAGGGATAGGGAGAGAGCAGGAGTGAGAGCTGAAGGGGAGAGAGATGGTGAGAGCTGGGGATGAGCAGGACATAGGAAGGTAGAGAAGGAGAGAGCTGGAGAGTGCAGACCGGAGCAGGGAGATAACATGAAGGAGAGTGCAGACCGGAGCAGGGAGATAACATGAAGGAGAGTGCAGACCGGAGCAGGGAGATAACATGAAGGAGAGTGCAGACCGGAGCAGGGAGATAACATGAAGGAGAGTGCAGACCGGAGCAGGGAGATAACATGAAGGAGAGTGCAGACCGGAGCAGGGAGATAACATGAAGGAGAGTGCAGACCGGAGCAGGGAGATAACATGAAGGAGAGTGCAGACCGGAGCAGGGAGATAACATGAAGGAGAGTGCAGACCGGAGCAGGGAGATAACATGAAGGAGAGTGCAGACCGGAGCAGGGAGATAACATGAAGGAGAGTGCAGACCGGAGCAGGGAGATAACATGAAGGAGAGTGCAGACCGGAGCAGGGAGATAACATGAAGGAGAGTGCAGGCTGGAGCAGGGAGATAACATGAAGGAGAGTGCAGGCCGGAGCAGGGAGATAACATGAAGGAGAGTGCAGACCGGAGCAGGGAGATAACATGAAGGAGAGTGCAGGCTGGAGCAGGGAGATAACATGAAGGAGAGTGCAGACCGGAGCAGGGAGATAACATGAAGGAGAGTGCAGGCTGGAGCAGGGAGATAACATGAAGGAGAGTGCAGACCGGAGCAGGGAGATAACATGAAGGAGAGTGCAGACCGGAGCAGGGAGATAACATGAAGGAGAGTGCAGGCCGGAGCAGGGAGATAACATGAAGGAGAGTGCAGACCGGAGCAGGGAGATAACATGACGGAGAGTGCAGGCGGGAGCAGGGAGATAACATGAAGGAGAGTGCAGACCGGAGCAGGGAGATAACATGAAGGAGAGTGCAGGCTGGAGCAGGGAGATAACATGAAGGAGAGTGCAGACCGGAGCAGGGAGATAACATGAAGGAGAGTGCAGGCGGGTGCAGGGAGATAACATGGAGGAGAGTGCAGGCTGGAGCAGGGAGATAACATGAAGGAGAGCGAGAAGAGGAAAGAAGGAGAGAGCAGGAAAGATCAGTAGAGAACATCAAATCAAATTGTATTGGTCACGAACACGTGATTAGCAGATATTATTGCAGGTGTAGCGAAATGCTCGTGCTTCTAACTCCGACAGTGCTGCAATATCTAACAAGTAATATCTAACAAATTACAGAACACATACCCAATACACACAAATCTAAGTATGAATGAATTAAGACTATATACATGAGAGAGGGTTTGTATGATATCCTTGCTAAGATACTGTTAAGATGGGTCCATGGCTCTCTCATCTCTGTCTGTCAGGCCTGCCTCTCTGAAGCTGCCTCTGGTGTGCATCATGTGATGGGTAATTGGCCTGTGGTTCCACCAGAGTTGTGCAAACAGGTTAGCAAGGGAAACGTGACGGCTCGCACGGCTCTCTCCAAGGTGAATATGTGTTCTGTGCTGTGTGAATCACAGATGTGGGCCTGTGTAGGACTTTGATGGACTAATGGATTAATGGGCATCAGGTGGGGCAATTGCCTTATACATGCATTCCCACTCCAGTACACATACTTACGCACGTAGGCACACACACAGTGCATGCAAACAGCAGATACCCTAGTATCGTGTTACTCATCCAGTCATCCTTGTACCATAGTAACTAAGTCTATATGACTATGCTGTGAACAGACAGAACATTTTTGAGAGGAGATTGAACTGAGTTTAGTGAGCAGGCTTTACGCCATCAGCATTCCTGCAGCAAAGCTACAGTAAGGACACATAGACAGGGATAGAGACAGGGACAGAGACAGGAACAGAGACATAGACAGGGACAGAGACAGGGAGAGAGACAGGAACAGAGACATAGACAGGGATAGAGACAGGGACAGAGACAGGGAGAGAGACAGGAACAGAGACATAGACAGGGAGAGAGACAGGAACAGAGACATAGACAGGGAGAGAGACAGGGACAGAGACAGGGAGAGAGACAGGAACAGAGACATAGACAGGGAGAGAGACAGGGACAGAGACAGAGACAGGGACAGAGACTGACAGAGACAGGGACAGAGAGAGATACAGAGACAGGGACAGAGAGAGATACAGGGACAGAGACAGGGACAGAGACAGGGACAGAGAAAGGGACAGAGACAGAGACAGAGTCAGAGATAGGGAGAGAGAAAGGGACAGAGACAGAGACAGAGAGAAGGACAGGGACGGGTACAGAGACAGACACATGGACAGGGACAGAGACAGAGAGAGGGACAGGGACAGAGACAGAGACAGGGACAGAGAAGTAGTGAGGCAGAGTAAGTAAGAAAGTGTCTGAACACGCAGGCCCGTTCAGATATGTGAGTTTAGCTTGGCTCAGAAAAGTCAGTGTGTAAGCAGCCGGGGTAATTGGTTTCTGATGCCCCTGTCAGCCCTGTGCCAGACCACCTGTCTCGGGTGAGAGGGGGAGTGGGAAGGGAAGAGAAGTGGGGGAGCGGGAGGGGCAGGGGGAGGAAGAGGGTGAGTAACAGCTTCTCTCTCTATTTGCCACCCAAGGCGAATGGCCAACTCAGCTCACCCCAAGCTACCTAACCCATATCCACCCCTCACCGTAGCCCTGGCTGTGCGCCCATGGCTCAGAGCTGTAGCAGGCTTTACACTATGTGGCCGGTGTCCCTGATTGGCTCAGGTTTTATTGAGATGGTCAACCAGCCAATGGGAGGGCCCGTGGAGATCTGTCCTCGTTGCTGGATGCCAGCGGATGTGGCCACAAGCTCATATGTCACAAAGCAACTTTACAGATCTCTTCATATGAAAAATATGGGGCCTAAACCGAGAATAACAGAATCGTTTATATAGCTGAAGACCTGTTATTTTATGGAGAGCATTAGCAAATCCCCTCTTTTTGATATATGTATGTACTGTAGATACTCTATATGTACATACTGTACATACTCTATATGCACATACTTGCCAAAAGCCGAGGAAGAAAGAGGGAGAGAGAGAGAGAGAGGGGTTGAGTGGAGCAGAACCCCCCTCCCCATCTCTCCCCAAAGCCTATGCTCAGCTGTGATGGTGGCCAACTCAAGCACTTGAGCCAATGGTGTGAATGGCTATTTAATGCCTGCTAACAGCCTGGGTATTTAGCAGGATAGAGTTAGGATGTGGGTGACGACAGACAGCATGTGGACAGAGGGGGCTCCCTGCTCTGCTGACCCCAAGGGCCCCTGGTCCCTCTTCATCTGCAGCTTCCCTATTACACACTGACACATAACTACTACATTATAACTCCCTTATTATACCCACTGTCTCCACTCTCTGTACCTTATAGCACCTTTATTACACAGTATTAACACACTGTCTCCACTCTCTGTACTTTTATTGCACATTTGTTACACACTATTAACACACTGTATCCATTCTTTGTTCCTTTATAGCACCTTTATTACACACTATTAACACACTGTATCCATTCTTTGTTCCTTTATAGCACCTTTATTACACACTATTAACACACTGTATCCATTCTTTGTTCCTTTATAGCACCTTTATTACACACTATTAACACACTGTCTCCACTCTCTGTACCCTTATAGCACCTTGATTACACGCTTTTAACACAATGTCTCCATTGTCTTTCCCCTTATAGCACCTTTATTACACACAATTGACTCACTGTCTCCCTCTTTGTACTTTTATTGCACCTTTATTACACACTAGTAACACAATGTCTCCACTCTCTGCACCCTGATAGCACCTTTGTTACACACAATTAGCTCACTGTCTCCACTCTCTTTACCCATAGATCACCTTTCTTACACACTTTTAACATAATCTCCACTCTCTGTACCTTCATAGCACCTTTTTAATGAACTATTAACACACTGTCTCCACTCTCTGTACCCTTATAGCATCTTTATTACACACTATTAACACACTGTCTCCACTCTCTGTACCCTTTTAGCATCTTTATTACACACTATTAACACACTGTCTCCACTCTCTGTACCCTTATAGCATCTTTATTACACACTATTAACACACTATCTCCACTCTCTGTACCCTTATAGCACCTTTATTACACACTATTAACACGCTGTCTCCACTCTCTGGACCTTTGTAGTACCTTTATTACACACTATTAAAACACTGTCTCCCTCTCTGTACTTGTATTGCACCTTTACTACACACTATTAACACGCTGTCTCCACTCTCTGGACCTTTGTAGTACCTTTTTTTGTTTTTACACACTGTTAATAACTTATTTCGGCTGCAGGGGCAGTATTCAGTAGCTTGGATGAAAGGTGCCCAGAGGTGCCCAGAGTAAATGGCCTGCTCCTCAGTCCCAGTTGATAATATATGCATATTTATTTATATGCATATTTAGAAAACACTCTGGAGTTTCTAAAACTGTTTGAATGATGTCTGTGAGTATAACAGAACTTATATGGCAGGTAAAAACCTGAGAAGAAATCCAAACCGGAAGTGAGAAATCTGAGGTTGGTCAATTTTTAACCCAGGCCCTATTGAATTCACAGTGGGATATGGAAGAAGTTGTACTTCCTAGGGCTTCCACTAGATGTCAACCGTCTTTAGAAACTTGAATGAGGCTTCTACTGTGTGGTGGGGCTGAATGAGAGGGGAATGAGTCAGATTACTGGCAGAGAGACATTTTCTGGCCACGTGCGTTTCACATGATTATCGACCTGCGTTCCATGGCTCCTCTACACACAAAGGAATTCTCCGGTTGGGACTTTATTGAAGATTTATGATAAAAATCATCCTAAAGATTGATTCTATACTTAGTTTGAAATGTTTCTAAGACCTGTAATATAACTTATAGAAAGAGGAGGAAGGGAAGTGCTACTAAGGTACACAATAGTACATTTTGGTAGATAGAAGGTGCTCTTTGGTAAAAGGGGTAAATTAGTCATCAAAAAGAAAGGAGGACCAAGGCAGTCTTCATATAATTCATTTAAATGCCTTTATTAGTATGGCATGTTCAATAGAAACAAAGTTTTTTTTTAAAGATGCGTTTCGGCAGCATGGCCTTCGTCAGGGAGTACAAAAAAAGGAATACAATGTCCTCTTTTGAACAGTTTTGTTTTGTTTGATAAAGTTCATATATATATATATATACGGAAAAAGCAAACCATGCAATAATCTGAGACGGCGCATAGAAAACAAATAACATTTTCCGCCATGTTGGAGTCAACAGAAATCAGAAATTACATTATAAATATTCCCTTGCCTTTGATGATCTTCATCAGAATGCACTCCCAGGAATCGCAGTTCAACAATAAATGCTTGATTTGTTTGATAATGTCTATTATTTATGTCCAAGTAGCTACTTTTGTTAGGGCGTTAGGTACACATATCCAAACGCTTATGCAGGACAGGCATAACTTCGGACAAAAACTTCAAAAATTATATTACAGTCATCAAATAGAGGAGGACCAAGGCACTCTTCATATAATTCATTTAAATGCCTTTATTAGTATGGCATGTTCAATAGAAACAAAGTCATTTTTTTAAAGATGCGTTTCAGCAGCATGGCCTTCATCAGAGAGTACAAAAAAAGGAATACAATGTCCTCTTTTGAACAGCCTTTCCAATTAGCCCTAATTGGAAGAGGGAGTGGTTACAAAATTGATTAGACACACCTAGTAAGCAATACTATACACATTCAAAGGTGAAATACTGTAGCTAAGTTATCATTCAAATACAACTCCAAGCTAGACGTATCAGAAGACTAAAAGGTAGTTCTAACCTTAAATATGACTGGGAGAAGTGTCAAGAATAAGAAAGCAATATATTGCATAGTACACTAGAACAACAAAACATGAACAACAGCAGTCTAACCATAGCTGAGGGCAAATTAAGCAAAATGTCCACTGGATGACAGCAAATGGACCCATCACAACCCTACAGGAAGGGAGAGAAATCCATATCTTCATTTAAACCAGGGTATTTAGTGGTCTGTAGTTTGTAAATCCATATCTTCATTTAAACCAGGGTATTTAGTGGCCTGTAGTTTGTAAATCCATATCTTCATTTAAACCAGGGTATTCAGTGGCCTGTAGTTTGTAAATCCATATCTTCATTTAAACAAGGGTACTTAGTGGCCTGTAGTTTGTAAATCCATATCTTCATTTAAACCAGGATATTTAGTGGCCTGTAGTTTGTAAATCCATATATTCATTTAAACCAGGGTATTTAGTGGCCTGTAGTTTGTAAATCCAAAAACTTTCCCTTTGGTTTAACTGTTTAAGACAGTCCCCTTTTCTAATAGTGTCACGTGCGGAGTCTCCCGCCTGTCCGGCGCCGCTGCCGGAGTCTCCCGCCTGTCCGGCGCCGCTGCCGGAGTCTCCCGCCTGTCCGGCGCCGCTGCCGGAGTCTCCCGCCTGTCCGGCGCCGCTGCCGGAGTCTGAGGCGCCAGAGCCCCTCAGCCCAGAGGCGCCAGAGCTCCTGCCCCTCTGTCCAGAGCTTCTGCCCCTCTGTCCAGAGCTTCTGCCCCTCTGTCCAGAGCTTCCGCCCCTCTGTCCCGAGCTGCCCCTCTGTCCAGTGGGGTCATTGAGAGGGGTGGCCATGGTGAGAAAGCCACGGAGGCGGACAATAAGGCGGACTAAGACAATGGTGAAGTGGGGTCCGCGTCCTGCGCCAGAGCCGCCACCGCGGACAGACGCCCACCCAGACCCTCCCCTATAGGTCAAGGTTTTGCGGCCGGAGTCCGCACCTTTGGGGGGGGGGGTACTGTCACGTTCTGACCTTTATTTCCTGTGTTTTGTATTTAGTTAGTATGGTCAGGGCGTGAGTTGGGTGGGCAGTCTATGTTTGATTTTCTATGATTTGGGGTTTTCTATGTTTCGGCCTAGTATGGTTCTCAATCAGAGGCAGGTGTCATTAGTTGTCTCTGATTGAGAATCATACTTAGGTAGCCTGGGTGTCACTGTGTGTTTGTGGGTGATTGTTCCTGTCTTTGTGTTTTGCACCAGATAGGGCTGTTGAGGGTTTCACACATTTCTTGTTTTGTTGTATCAGTTGTTCATGAGTAAATTTACATATTAAAAGAACCATGGACACTTACCACGCCGCATATTGGTCCTCTGATCCGTTTCGCCTCTCCTCTTCGGAAGAAGAGGAGGAAATCCCTTACAAATAGAGGCCGGAACATAATCAATACCCAGAGCTTATAGGGAGGCAGGGTTGCCATGGTGTAAGGACTTGTAGTGCCTTGCCATGGGGTAGTCTTCATTGCCTACCCGTATGGCGTACTTGTGTTCCGCTAAGCGGTCTTGAAGGCGTCTCTTTGTCTGTCCAAAGTAGAACACCTTGCACTGTGGACATTCCAATCTATAGATGACATGAGTGGTTTTGCAGTTAATGAAATGCTTGACGTGATACTCCATTTTAGAAGCTGTGTCAACAAAATACTTCTTCTGTGCAATATTTCTGCAATGGTTGCAATGGTTACATTTAGAAGATCCCCTGGGTTGGTGGTCAAGACAAGTTTTTTGAGAGTCACCCGGAAGATAACTGTGGACTAATTTGTCATTTAGGGTCGGACATCTCTTAAAGCTTATGATTGGTGGCTCAGGAAAGACTTGGCATAGTAGCATATTGCTTTGGATGATTCCCCAATAATTTTTAAAGATTATTTTAATGTTCTCTGCTTCAGTGCTGTATTTTGTAACAAAATACACTCTCTCTGATGTATCACGAGGCTCTCCTCTTCGCAACAAGTTCCCTCTGTCATGTTGTCTGGCCCTTATACCTGCATCTTTCAGGACCTGAACGCTGTAGCCCCGATTCAAGAAGCGATTCTCCAACTCAGCAGATTTGACAATGTAGTATGTTTCCTGATCGCAAATTCTGCGGACTCTTTGGAATTGGCCATATGGAATATTCTCTTTTAGCCTTTTGGGGGTGAAAGCTGTCTGCCCTTCAGAATGGTATTCCCATCTGTAGGCTTCCTAAAGATTGATGTGTGCAAACAACCTTTGTTATTTTTACTAATGTCGAGGTCCAAAAAATGATTATTATCCTTGCTGTACTCCATAGTTAGTTTGATGTTAGGGTTAATGCTGTTAAGGTATTGGTGGAAGGAAATAAGTTCATCTTCTGAGCCGGACCAAAACAGGCAAACATCATCAATATAGCATCCCCACCATATAATCCGGTCAAAGAAATGGTTATTAGAAGGATCCAAAATGAAGTCATTTTCCCATTTACCCAAGTCCAAACCAGGGTAGGAAGGGCTGTAGCTCCCATGGCACATCCTTTGACCTGTTTAAAGATGTTATGATTAAGAATCCATTCAGTCAGTGAGATGATGAATTCTGTAGGAGGCATCTCAGTCTCAGGCCGGTTACTCAAGAAATGGTCCATAGCTGCCAAACCTTGTTCATGTTCAATGGTGGTGTATAGAGACTCCACATCCATGGTGACTAAAAAGGAAGCTGTACCTATATTGTTAAATCCCTTAATGTTGTTCAACACATCTGTGGTATCTTGAAGATGGGCTGGGAGTGATGTCAGAAAAGTTTTAATAAAGTAATCAATGTACTTAGAGATGGGTTCGGTCAGACTTTCATTACCACTAATGACTGGTCTGCCTGGGGGTTTTCAAGATTCTTGTGGACTTTTAGAAGAATATAAAAAGAAGCCATACTGCCATTGAAAATAAATTTGAGCTCAATGTCTGAAATGTAGCCATTCTCCTTAGGTTCTGTGAGGATCCCTTTCAATTCAGTTTTTAGGTCCTCTATTGGGTTGAAGGTAAGAGATTGGTAGAATTCATCATTGTCTAATTGACGGTAGGCTTCTGTCACATATTTGTCTTTACTCCACAATACTGTAGCACCACCTTTGTCTGCTTTTTAAACCACAATCTGTGGATATGCACTTCTCACCCTTTTTGTAGGGTTGTGATGGGTCCATTTGAAGTCATCCAGTGGACATTTTGCTTAATTTGCCCTCAGCTATGATTAGACTGCTGTTGTTCATGTTTTGTTGTTCTAGTGTACTATGGAATATATTGCTTTCTTATTCTTGACACTTCTCCCAGTCATATTTAAGGTTAGAACTACCTTTTAGTCTTCTGATACGTCTAGCTTGGAGTTGTATTTGAATGATAACTTAGCTACAGTATTTCACCTTTGAATGTGTATAGTATTGCTTACTAGGTGTGTCAAATCAATTTTGTAACCACTCCCTCTTCCAATTAGGGCTAATTGGAAAAGCTGTTCAAAAGAGGACATTGTATTCCTTTTTTTGTACTCCCTGACGAAGGCCATGCTGCCGAAACGCATCTTTAAAATAAACTTTGTTTCTATTGAACATGCCATACTAATAAAGGCATTTAAATGAATTATATGAAGGTCCTCCTCTTTTTGATGACTGTAATATAATTTTTAGTTTTTGTCCGAAGTTATTTTAAGTTTTTGTCCGAAGTTATGCCTGTCCTGCATAAACGTTTGGATATGTGTACATAGCGCCCTAACAAAAATAGCTACTTGGACATAAATAATGGACATTATCGAACAAATCAAGCATTTATTGTTGAACTGCGATTCCTGGGAGTGCATTCTGATGAAGATCATCAAAGGCAAGGGAATATTTATAATGTAATTTCTGATTTCTGTTGACTCCAACATGGCGGAAAATGTTATTTGTTTTCTGTGCGCCATCTCAGATTATTGCATGGTTTGCTTTTTCCGTAAAGTCTTTTTGAAATCTGACACAGCGGTTGCATTAAGGAGAGGTATATCTATATTTCCATGTCGAACACTTGAATTTTCATCGACATTTATAATGAGTATTTCTGTAAAATGATGTGGCTCACTGCAATATCATCGGATGTTTTTGGAACTAGTGAACGTAACGCACCAATATAAACTATTTTTTTAAATATATATATATGAACTTTATCAAACAAAACATACATGTATTGTGTAACATGAAGTCCTATGAGTGTCATCTGATGAAGACCATCAAAGGTTAGGGATTAATTTGATCTCCATTTGTGCTTTTTGTGACTCCTCTCTTTGGCTGGAAAAATGGCAGAGTTTTTCTTTGGCTTGGTGGTGACCTAACATAATCGTTTGTGCTGCTTTCGCTGTAAAGCCTATTTGAAATCGGACACTGTGGTGGGATTAACAACAAGATTAACTTTAAAAATAATTAAAATGTTTGAGGAATTTTAATTATGAGATTTCTGTTGTTTTGAATTTGGCGCCCTGCACTTTCACTGGCTGTTGTCATATCGATCCCGTTAACGGGATTGCAACCCTAAGAAGTTGTCTCCACTCTCTACCCTTATAGCACCTTTATTACGCGCGATTAACACACAGTCTCCATTCCATGTACCCTTATAGTACCTTTATTACAAACTATTAGCACTCTGTCTCCACTCTCTGTCTCTTGTAGCAACTTTATTACACACTATTAACAAACTGTCTCCACTCTCTGTACCCATTTGGCACTTTTTAAAATGCTATTTATACACTGTCTCCACTCTCTGTGCTTTTATAGCACCTTTTTTACACGCTATTAACACACTTTCTACACTTTCTGTACCAATATAGCACCTTTGTTACATACTATTGACACACTGTCTCCCTCTATGTACTTTTAATGAACCTTTATTTCACGCTATTAACATACTGTGTCTCCCTATCTGTACCTTTTTAGCACCTTTATTACACACTATTAACACACTGTCTCCCTCTCTGTACTTTTATTGAACCTTTAATTCACACTATTAACACACTGTCTCCACTCTCTGTACCTTTATAGAACCATTTTTTCATGCTATTAACAAACTGTCTTCCTATCTGTACCTTTGTAGCACCTTTATTACACACTATTAACACACTGTCTCCACTCTCTGTACCTTTTTAGCACCTTTGTTACACAATGGTAACACACTCTCTCCACTCTCTGTAATTTTATAGCACATATATTGCACGCAATTAACACACTGTCTCCACTCTCTGTACCTTTATAGCACCTTTATTACACACTTTTAACACACTGTCTCCACTCTCTGTACCTTTTTAGCACCTTTGTTACACAATAGTAACACACTCTCTCCACTCTCTGTACTTTTATAGCACATATATTACACGCCATTAACACACAGTCTCCATTCCATGTACCCTTATAGCACCTTTATTACAAACTATTAGCACTCTGTCTCCACTCTCTGTCTCTTGTAGCAACTTTATTACACACTATTAACAAACTGTCTCCACTCTCTGTACCCATTTGGCACTTTTTAAAATGCTATTTATACACTGTCTCCACTCTCTGTGCTTTTATAGCACCTTTTTTACACGCTATTAACACACTTTCTACACTTTCTGTACCAATATAGCACCTTTATTACAAACTATTAGCACTCTGTCTCCACTCTCTGTCTCTTGTAGCACATATATTACACGCTATTAACACACTCTCTCCACACTCTGTACCTTTATAGCACCTTTATTATGAACTATTAACACACTGTCTCCACTGTCTTCACCCATATAGCACCTTTATTTCACACTATTAACACACCGTCTCCTTATTTGTACTTTTATTGCACCTTTATTACACTCTATTAACAGACTGTCTCCACTCTCTGTACCTTTTTAGCACCTTTGTTACACAATGGTAACACACTCTCTCCACTCTCTGTACCTTTATAGCACCTTCATTACACACTTTTAACACACTGTCTCCACTCTCTGTACCTTTTTAGCACCTTTGTTACACAATAGTAACACACTCTCTGTACTTTTATAGCACCTATATTACACACTATTAACACACTGTCTCCACTCTCTGTACCTTTGTAGCACCTTTATTACACACTATTAACACACTGTCTCCACTGTCTTTACCCTTATAGCACATATATTACACACTATTAACACACTGTCTCCACTCTCTGTACCTTTGTAGCACCTTTATTACACACTATTAACACACTGTCTCCACTCTCTGTACCTTTTTAGCACCTTTGTTACACAATAGTAACACACTGTCTCCACTCTCTGTACCCCGATAGCACCTATATTACACACTATTAACACACTGTCTCCACTCTCTGTACCTTTGTAGCACCTTTATTACACACTATTAACACACTGTCTACACTCTCTGTACTTTTATAGCACCTATATTACACACTATTAACACACTGTCTCCACTCTCTGTACCTCTGTAGCACCTTTATTACACACTATTAACACACTGTCTCCACTGTCTTTACCCTAATAGCACCTTTATTTCACACTATTAACACACTGTCTCCACTCTCTGTACTTTTATTGCACCTTTTTTTGCACACTATTTACACACTGTCTCCACTCTCTGTACTTTTATAACATCTTGATAACACACCATCAACACACTTTCTTCAGTCTCTTTACCCGTATAGCACCTTAATTACATGCTATTAACATGCTGTCTCCCTCTCTGTACCTTTGTAGCACCTTTATTACACACTATTAACACTCTGTCTCCACTGTCTTTACCCTTATAGCACATATATTACACACTATTAACACACTGTCTCCACTCTCTGTACCTTTGTAGCACCTTTATTACACACTATTAACACACTGTCTCCACTCTCTGTACCTTTTTAGCACCTTTGTTACACAATAGTAACACACTGTCTCCACTCTCTGTACCCCGATAGCACCTATATTACACACTATTAACACACTGTCTCCACTCTCTGTACCTTTGTAGCACCTTTATTACACACTATTAACACACTGTCTACACTCTCTGTACTTTTATAGCACCTATATTACACACTATTAACTCACTGTCTCCACTCTCTGTACCTTTGTAGCACCTTTATTACACACTATTAACACACTGTCTCCACTGTCTTTACCCTTATAGCACATATATTACACACTATTAACACACTGTCTCCACTCTCTGTACCTTTTTAGCACCTTTGTTACACAATAGTAACACACTGTCTCCACTCTCTGTACCCCGATAGCACCTATATTACACACTATTAACACACTGTCTCCACTCTCTGTACCTTTGTAGCACCTTTATTACACACTATTAACACACTGTCTACACTCTCTGTACTTTTATAGCACCTATATTACACACTATTAACTCACTGTCTCCACTCTCTGTACCTTTGTAGCACCTTTATTACACACTATTAACACACTGTCTCCACTGTCTTTACCCTTATAGCACATATATTACACACTATTAACACACTGTCTCCACTCTCTGTACCTTTGTAGCACCTTTATTACACACTATTAACACACTGTCTCCACTGTCTTTACCCTTATAGCACCTTTATTTCACACTATTAACACACTGTCTCCACTCTCTGTACTTTTATTGCACCTTTTTTTGCACACTATTTACACACTGTCTCCACTCTCTGTACTTTTATAACATCTTGATAACACACCATCAACACACTTTCTTCAGTCTCTTTACCCGTATAGCACCTTTATTACACACTATTAGCATGCTGTCTCCCTCTCTGTACCTTTGTAGCACGTTTATTACACACTATTAACACACTGTCTCCACTGTCTTTACCCTCATAGCACATATATTACACACTATTAACACACTGTCTCCACTGTCTTTACCCTTATAGCACATATATTACACACTATTAACACACTGTCTCCACTCTCTGTACCTTTGTAGCACCTTTATTACACACTATTAACACACTGTCTCCACTGTCTTTACCCTTATAGCACCTATATTACACACTATTAACTCACTGTCTCCACTCTCTGTACCTTTGTAGCACCTTTATTACACACTTTTAACACACTGTCTCCACTCTCTGTACCTTTTTAGCACCTTTGTTACACAATAGTAACACACTCTCTCCACTCTCTGTACCTTTGTAGCACCTTTATTACACACTATTAACACACTGTCTCCACTGTCTTTACCCTTATAGCACCTTTATTTCACACTATTAACACACTGTCTCCACTCTCTGTACTTTTATTGCACCTTTTTTTGCACACTATTTACACACTGTCTCCACTCTCTGTACTTTTATAACATCTTGATAACACACCATCAACACACTTTCTTCAGTCTCTTTACCCGTATAGCACCTTAATTACATGCTATTAACATGCTGTCTCCCTCTCTGTACCTTTGTAGCACCTTTATTACACACTATTAACACTCTGTCTCCACTGTCTTTACCCTTATAGCACATATATTACACACTATTAACACACTGTCTCCACTCTCTGTACCTTTGTAGCACCTTTATTACACACTATTAACACACTGTCTCCACTCTCTGTACCTTTTTAGCACCTTTGTTACACAATAGTAACACACTGTCTCCACTCTCTGTACCCCGATAGCACCTATATTACACACTATTAACACACTGTCTCCACTCTCTGTACCTTTGTAGCACCTTTATTACACACTATTAACACACTGTCTACACTCTCTGTACTTTTATAGCACCTATATTACACACTATTAACTCACTGTCTCCACTCTCTGTACCTTTGTAGCACCTTTATTACACACTATTAACACACTGTCTCCACTGTCTTTACCCTTAGAGCACATATATTACACACTATTAACACACTGTCTCCACTCTCTGTACCTTTGTAGCACCTTTATTACACACTATTAACACACTGTCTCCACTGTCTTTACCCTTATAGCACCTTTATTTCACACTATTAACACACTGTCTCCACTCTCTGTACTTTTATTGCACCTTTTTTTGCACACTATTTACACACTGTCTCCACTCTCTGTACTTTTATAACATCTTGATAACACACCATCAACACACTTTCTTCAGTCTCTTTACCCGTATAGCACCTTTATTACACACTATTAACATGCTGTCTCCCTCTCTGTACCTTTGTAGCACGTTTATTACACACTATTAACACACTGTCTCCACTGTCTTTACCCTCATAGCACATATATTACACACTATTAACACACTGTCTCCACTGTCTTTACCCTTATAGCACATATATTACACACTATTAACACACTGTCTCCACTCTCTGTACCTTTGTAGCACCTTTATTACACACTATTAACACACTGTCTCCACTGTCTTTACCCTTATAGCACCTTTATTTCACACTATTAACACACTGTCTCCACTCTCTGTACTTTTATTGCACCTTTTTCTGCACACTATTTACACACTGTCTCCACTCTCTGTACTTTTATAACATCTTGATAACACACCATCAACACACTTTCTTCAGTCTCTTTACCCGTATAGCACCTTTATTACACACTATTAGCATGCTGTCTCCCTCTCTGTGCTTTTGTTGCACCTTTATTACACATTATTAACACACTGTCTCCACTCTCTGTACCCCGATAGCACCTATATTACACACTATTAACACACTGTCTCCACTCTCTGTACCCTTGTAGCACCTTTGTTACACACTATTAAAACATTTACTTCACTCTCTGTAACCTTTTAGCACCTTTATTAAACACTATTAACACACTGTCTCCACTCTCTTTACCTTTATAACACCTTTATTACACACTTTTAACACACTGTCTCCACTCTCTGTACCCCGATAGCACCTATATTACACACTATTAACATTCTCTCTACTCTCTGTACTTTATTGCACATATATTACACGCTATTAACACACTGTCTCCACTCTCTGTACCTTTATAGCACCTTTATTACACGCTATTAACACACTGTCTCCACTCTCTCTACTTTTTTAGCACCTTTATTACACACTATTAACACACTGTCTCCACTCTCTGTTCTTTTATTGCACCTTTATTACACACTATTAACACACTGCCTCCTTCTCTGTTACCTTATAGCACCTTTATTACACACTATTAACACACTGTCTCCCTCTCTGTTACCTTATAGCACCTTTATTACACACTATTAACACACTGTCCCCCTCTCTGTTACCTTATAGCACCTTTATTACACACTATTAACACACTGTCTCCCTCTCTGTTACCTTACAGCACCTTTATTACACACTATTAACACACTGTCTCCCTCTCTGTTACCTTATAGCACCTTTATTACACACTATTAACACACTGTCCCCCTCTATGTTACCTTATAGCACCTTTATTACACACTATTAACACACTGTCTCCCTCTCTGTTACCTTATAGCACCTTTATTACACACTATTAACACACTGTCCCCCTCTCTGTTACCTTATAGCACCTTTATTACACACTATTAACACACTGTCTCCCTCTCTATTATCTTATAGCACCTTTATTACACACTATTAACACACTGTCTCCCTCTCTGTTACCTTATAGCACCTTTATTACACACTATTAACACACTGTCTCCACGCTCTGTACCCTGATAGCACCTTTATTACACACTATTAACACACTGTCTCCATCTCTGTGCTTTTGTTGCACCTTTATTACACATTATTAACACACTGTCTCCACTCTCTGTACCCCAATAGCACCTATATTACACACTGTCTCCACTCTCTGTACTTTTACAGCACCTATATTACACACTATTAACACATGGTCTCCACTGTCTTTACCCTTTTTTCGCCTTTATTACACACTATTAACACACTGTCTCCACTCTCTGTACCTTTTTAGCACCTTTGTTACACACTTTTAACACACTGTCTCCACTCTCTGTACCCAGATAGCACCTATATTACACACTATTAACATTCTCTCCACTCTCTGTACTTTTATTGCACATATATTACACGCTATTAACACACTGTCTCCACTCTCTGTACCTTTATAGCACCTTTATTACACACTATTAACACACTGTCTCCACTCTCTCTACTTTTTTAGCACCTTTATTACACACTATTAACACACTGTCTCCACTCTCTGTTCTTTTATTGCACCTTTATTACACACTATTAACACACTGCCTCCTTCTCTGTTACCTTATAGCACCTTTATTACACACTATTAACACACTGTCTCCCTCTCTGTTACCTTACAGCACATTTATTACACACTATTAACACACTGTCTCCCTCTCTGTTACCTTATAGCACCTTTATTACACACTATTAACACACTGTCTCCACTCTCTGTACCCTGATAGCACCTTTATTACACACTATTAACACACTGTCTCCATCTCTGTTACCTTATAGCACCTTTATTACACACTATTAACACACTGTCCCCCTCTCTGTTACCTTATAGCACCTTTATTACACACTATTAACACACTGTCTCCCTCTCTGTTACCTTACAGCACCTTTATTACACACTATTAACACACTGTCTCCCTCTCTGTTACCTTATAGCACCTTTATTACACACTATTAACACACTGTCCCCCTCTATGTTACCTTATAGCACCTTTATTACACACTATTAACACACTGTCTCCCTCTCTGTTACCTTATAGCACCTTTATTACACACTATTAACACACTGTCCCCCTCTCTGTTACCTTATAGCACCTTTATTACACACTATTAACACACTGTCTCCCTCTCTATTATCTTATAGCACCTTTATTACACACTATTAACACACTGTCTCCCTCTCTGTTACCTTATAGCACCTTTATTACACACTATTAACACACTGTCTCCACTCTCTGTACCCTGATAGCACCTTTATTACACACTATTAACACACTGTCTCCATCTCTGTGCTTTTGTTGCACCTTTATTACACATTATTAACACACTGTCTCCACTCTCTGTACCCCAATAGCACCTATATTACACACTATTAACACACTGTCTCCACTCTCTGTACTTTTACTGCACCTATATTACACACTATTAACACACTGTCTCCACTGTCTTTACCCTTTTTTCGCCTTTATTACACACTATTAACACACTGTCTCCACTCTCTGTACTTTTACAGCACCTATATTACACACTATTAACACACTGTCTCCACTCTCTGTACCTTTTTAGCACCTTTGTTACACACTTTTAACACACTGTCTCCACTCTCTGTACCTTTATAGCACCTTTATTACACGCTATTAACACACTGTCTCCACTCTCTCTACTTTTTTAGCACCTTTATTACACACTATTAACACACTGTCTCCACTCTCTGTTACCTTATAGCACCTTTATTACACACTATTAACACACTGTCTCCCTCTCTGTTACCTTACAGCACATTTATTACACACTATTAACACACTGTCTCCCTCTCTGTTACCTTATAGCACCTTTATTACACACTATTAACACACTGTCTCCCTCTCTGTTACCTTATAGCACCTTTATTACACACTATTAACACACTGTCTCCCTCTCTGTTACCTTATAGCACCTTTATTACACACTATTAACAAACTGTCTCCCTCTCTGTTACCTTATAGCACCTTTATTACATACTATTAACACACTGTCTCCCTCTCTGTTACCTTATAGCACCTTTATTACACACTATTAACACACTGTCCCCCTCTATGTTACCTTATAGCACCTTTATTACACACTATTAACACACTGTCTCCCTCTCTGTTACCTTATAGCACCTTTATTACACACTATTAACACACTGTCCCCCTCTCTGTTACCTTATAGCACCTTTATTACACACTATTAACCAACTGTCTCCCTCTCTGTTACCTTATAGCACCTTTATTACACACTATTAACACACTGTCTCCACTCTCTCTACTTTTTTAGCACCTTTATTACACACTATTAACACACTGTCTCCACTCTCTGTTCTTTTATTGCACCTTTATTACACACTATTAACACACTGCCTCCTTCTCTGTTACCTTATAGCACCTTTATTACACACTATTAACACACTGTCTCCCTCTCTGTTACCTTACAGCATATTTATTACACACTATTAACACACTGTCTCCCTCTCTGTTACCTTATAGCACCTTTATTACACACTATTAACACACTGTCTCCACTCTCTGTACCCTGATAGCACCTTTATTACACACTATTAACACACTGTCTCCATCTCTGTTACCTTATAGCACCTTTATTACACACTATTAATACACTGTCTCCACTCTCTGTACCCCAATAGCATCTATATTACACACTATTAACACACTGTCTCCACTCTCTGTACTTTTACAGCACCTATATTACACACTATTAACACACTGTCCCCCTCTCTGTTACCTTATAGCACCTTTATTACACACTATTAACCAACTGTCTCCCTCTCTGTTACCTTATAGCACCTTTATTACACACTATTAACACACTGTCTCCACTCTCTCTACTTTTTTAGCACCTTTATTACACACTATTAACACACTGTCTCCACTCTCTGTTCTTTTATTGCACCTTTATTACACACTATTAACACACTGCCTCCTTCTCTGTTACCTTATAGCACCTTTATTACACACTATTAACACACTGTCTCCCTCTCTGTTACCTTACAGCACATTTATTACACACTATTAATACACTGTCTCCCTCTCTGTTACCTTATTGCACCTTTATTACACACTATTAACACACTGTCTCCACTCTCTGTACCCTGATAGCACCTTTATTACACACTATTAACACACTGTCTCCATCTCTGTTACCTTATAGCACCTTTATTACACACTATTAATACACTGTCTCCACTCTCTGTACCCCAATAGCATCTATATTACACACTATTAACACACTGTCTCCACTCTCTGTACTTTTACAGCACCTATATTACACACTATTAACACACTGTCTCCACTCTCTGTACCTTTTTAGCACCTTTGTTAAACACTTTTAACACAGTGTCTCCACTCTCTGTACCCCGATAGCACCTATATTACACACTATTAACACACTGTCTACACTCTCTGTACTTTTATTGCACATATATTACACGCTATTAACACACTGTCTCCACTCTCTGTACCTTTATAGCACCTTTATTACACGCTATTAACACACTGTCTCCACTCTCTGTACCTTTATAGCACCTTTATTACACGCTATTAACACACTGTCTCCACTCTCTCTACTTTTTTAGCACCTTTATTACACACTATTAACACACTGTCTCCACTCTCTGTTCTTTTATTGCACCTTTATTACACACTATTAACACACTGCCTCCTTCTCTGTTACCTTATAGCACCTTTATTACACACTATTAACACACTGTCTCCCTCTCTGTTACCTTATAGCACCTTTATTACACACTATTAACACACTGTCCCCCTCTCTGTACCCTTATAGCACCTTTATTACACACTATTAACACACTGTCTCTCTCTCTGTACCCTTATAGCACCTTTATTACACACTATTAACACACTGTCTCTCTCTCTGTACCCTTATAGCACCTTTATTACACACTATTAACACACTGTCTCTCTCTCTGTTACCTTATAGCACCTTTATTACACACTATTAACACACTGTCTCTCTCTCTGTACCCTTATAGCACCTTTATTACACACTATTAACACACTGTCTCTCTCTCTGTACCCTTATAGCACCTTTATTACACACTATTAACACACTGTCTCTCTCTCTGTACCCTTATAGCACCTTTATTACACACTATTAACACACTGTCTCTCTCTCTGTTACCTTATAGCACCTTTATTACACACTATTAACACACTGTCTCTCTCTCTGTACCCTTATAGCACCTTTATTACACACTATTAACACACTGTCTCTCTCTCTGTACCCTTATAGCACCTTTATTACACACTATTAACACACTGTCTCTCTCTCTGTACCCTTATAGCACCTTTATTACACACTATTAACACACTGTCTCTCTCTCTGTACCCTTATAGCACCTTTATTACACATTATTAACACACTGTCTCTCTCTCTGTACCCTTATAGCACCTTTATTACACACTCTTAACACACTGTCTCCACTCTCTGCACCCTTAGAACACCTTTATTACACACTTTGAACACGCTGTCTCCACTGTCTTTACCTTTATAGCACCTTTATTACACACTTAACACACTTTCTCTACTCTGTACCCACATAGCACCTTTTTAAACACTATTAACAAACTGTCTCCACTCTGTGCTTCTATTGCACATTTATTACACACTATTAACACACTTTCTCCACTCTCTCTACTTACTTTTTTAGCACCTTTATTACACACTATTAACACACTGCCTCCCTCTCTGTTACCTTATAACACCTTTATTACACACTATTAACACACTTTCTCCCTCTCTGTTACCTTATAGCACCTTTATTATACACTATTAACACACTGTCTCCCTCTCTGTTACCTTATATCACCTTTATTACACACTATTAACACACTGTCTCCACTCTCTGTACCCTGATAGCACCTTTATTACACACTATTAACACACTGTCTCCACTTTCTGCACCCTTCGAACACCTTTATTACACACTATTAACACACTGTCTCCATCGCTGTGCTTTTGTTGCACCTTTATTACACATTATTAACACACTGTCTCCACTCTCTGTACCCCGATAGCACCTATATTACACACTATTAACACACTGTCTCCACTCTCTGTACCCCAATAGCACCTATATTACACACTATTAACACACTGTCTCCACTCTCTGTACTTTTACAGCACCTATATTACACATTATTAACACACTGTCTCCACTGTCTTTACCCTTTTTTCGCCTTTATTACACACTATTAACACACTGTCTCCTTCTATGTACCCTTGTAGCACCTTTATTACACACTATTAACACACTGCCTCCACTCTCTGTACCCTAATAGCTTCTTTATTTCACACTATTAACACGCTCTTACACCTCTGACATTATCATTGTGGGACAGGTGTGAGAGCTGAGTGATCTATTATTTGCTGTGTGTGTGTGTACTTGCGTCTACCTTCCCTAATGTGTTTTCCGGGCCAGTCCCAACCAGATCCTTACCCTCACAGGAAACACAGACTCTCAGAGTTCCGTTGACCCCAGTCTGTGGAGATCATGTGTGACCTGGATCAGCAGTGTAAGAGTAAAACATATTCAGGCTCTCTTGGCTGTGCTGGACTGGACCTCAGTGTGTGTCCTGTCAGTGGGAGACTTGTGTGTGTGTGCAATGCAGTGTGTTGTTGGGGCAGTACGGTGTTACATGGTTACACAGGAAACATGAAGGAGCTGAGCTGCTGAGCTCAACTTTGTTCTGTATCGTTTAAGCTTTAACATTTCTCCTCCTCCTCCTCCTCCTCCTCCTACAACTCCAACCACACTCATCTGGGACATCCTGATTATTTAAAACCTCAGCAGTTTAAAAGAAAGGGAAAAAAATTAGAAGTAAAAAGTGCAAAGTCTCGTTTAAGTCTCATAGATATTTCAGGAATTTCACCAGTCCTCACTGTGGTAGCGAGCTTGGGGTTGCTAAGGAAGGCTGTTCCAAAGTAGAGGCACAAGGTTTGGGATACTAACGTACGGATCCCTTTCTCATCTCTTTCGTGGTGTGTTCTTGTAAGTGAGGCTTGCTTCTCTATGTTCTCTTGGGTGGGTCGAAACCATTGATCTGGGATCAGTTTCAGCCATTAGTTCTCCTTCATTATGGCAACTGACCCAGGATCAGTGTTAGAGGGCAGTGCCCACCCAGGGCCTGCTGAACTGATGGTTGAAAGGCAATCTGATGCTAGTTTCAAGATTCCATTTTCTCCTCGAAAGTGAAACACAAATAAATTCCTTTTAATCAGCCATGGGTTCCTTTGGGGTTCAATTGGAAGGAATGTAATTGAAACTTAAAGTAACATCATTCAAAGGTTGACATACACTGGAGTAATCTAGGCAGAGTTTTAATGAAGACACATTTTCTGACTGTCTTCTTTAGTACAGAATAGATGATCTGTTAAAGGAAACTAATTTGCCTTTTTGAAACTACGTAATATACTGAGGTAGGCTACTGGATGTGCCACCCATGATTTCTGGGCTTGAGTGAGCGTGCACTGTGCTTTGTCTCAGACAAGTTGTCTGTGTTGGATGAGAGAACAGAGACTCTGAACCTAGCCAGTAAAGCACTGATGAGTGGCTGATGATATTAGGAGGAGTATCGCTCAATAGTTAATGCCTTTCTCTCTCCATCTCCTCTGGCTCCCTCCTCTGTTTGTCTGTCTGTCTGTTTGTCTCTTCTATATGTCCCTCCCTCCCTCCCTCCTTTGGCTTCTATCTCTCTCTGGAAGTGCTCAGGGGAAAAGGTCCTGGGTTCAGCTCCTCTGAAAGGCGATCCAAACCGTGTGCTAATGAGAATGCCAAGCCTAACAGGGACTGACAGCTCTTGTGAGTGAGAAATATGTGCGTGCTTGTGTATAAGTGTGTGTGTTTGGGAGGGGTGGCTGGGTGGGGGTGTCGGGGTTCGGGGGATGGTGTTCAGCCATGCCAAATGTCTGTGCATTTCTTTGGGAAGGCAAACAGCCGTGGTTCACTTTAATTACTCACTTATTTTGACACACATGTATAGTACAGTACAAACACACACATTCATACACACGTACAGACACATACTGCTTAAATCAAGTAAGTCAGGAATGATATATATCAACTTAATCACAAATCCAAAGGGTTAAATAGCCAACCTCCACACAATCCCAATTCAACCATTACTACAACCATCACGCCATCCCATCCCACCCAGTCTACCCAGAGATGAAAAGCAGATGGGTGAGAGTGGAACGGTAGGGGGAGAGAAAGTGAGAGAGAGGGAGGGAGAGAGAGTGATAAAGTCATAGAGGTCAGGCAGGGAGCGAGGGAACAGTCAGACAGTCTCAGATGAAAGGAATCCGCCCCATTCCCTCAATGATAAACATGTGTCTGCATCACCATCCGTCCTCCAGTCTGATGATGTGCTCCTTACTGACGCTTTGTGACCCATACCCTGACGCTCCTGCTGACGATGACACACCAACACCTCTCTTTATCCACTTGGTCCCAGCAGCTGGCCACCACAGCGCTGTCGTGACGTTGTATTAGTTAATGTGACGACTGTTGCTCATCGAATGATTAAAGGTTTCTAATGGCATGATTAATTGAATCAAGCAATTATTAACTCATTAATCTGGGGCACCATGGGAAAATTTGTTTTATTGAGTTTCTATTTCCCAAATTAACTCAAAGAATATCAGAATATCGACTTTACAACAGCCGCTAATTAACCAGTTCCCTCTACAGTCTCGTTCTGAACGTCGCATAATCCGGGAATCTGCACGGACCCGGGTCTCACCAATGAGTTCGTACCACACCAATCTAAGTTGAATATTTATTTACTAGAAAGCTGAAATTGATGATAAAAGATATACATACAAAAAAACACATTCTAGGCTATTGATTAGAACTTAGTATAACGGGCCAACACACTATGGCGCGTGTTACTCAAAAAAATGGGGATTTAAAAGAGAGAGAAAAGAGAAAGTACACGAGAGAAATATACATTTGGGTGAATTTGTCAGCTATGCTTATTCTAACCCTTGCCTTGCCCCAAACTGCCACTCTTATGGGTCAGAATATAATGATGTAATTACGTGGGGAAGGTGTCTGTGGATTCTCCGTGTGGACCGTTCAGGCTGCTCAATGACGCACTTCTCCAGCGCAACTCTTTGATTGTCCTCACAATGTCAGTGTCCTTTTTGGCTTAGGAGTCTGTTCCCTCGCCCTTGCTCTGGAAGGGCTCTTCTGAGGACAGACAGCTCTGTAGCTCAGAGCTCACAGAGTAGGAATGAAACAGTGTAGATACCCCGATTCGATGAGGAGTGGAGGCTAAGTGGTTTGACTTGAATTCACCCGCTTAGACACAGCTACTCATCCTCGGCTGCAGCTTGGGTCACGTAGTCTCATCTGTAAATTCTTCACGCACAGGTTTTATACCCTCGGGTCAGAAGTGGGCGTAAACGCCTTTAGGGCAATTCTCTCGGCGTACCTAGTTAAGAGGCAAGGTCTAGATTTTACTCAAATCCAATTTTAGACAACTAACTTCACAGTTCATCTTTACCAAAACATTCTCTTTGATTTGGACATTTTCCATACAACGTACAATGTATAAACATCAAACATATACTAGGTAAACTGTTGACGTTACAATGTTTTTGTAATAATGTCATATATTAACCTTTAATAACAAAACAAAAAGGACATACATTTTCATATTCCATCTATCGTCATGACCACCATTGTGGCTGACGGAAACCATTGTTCCAAACTCCCTTTATTTCATGTTTAATGTTCTGAGGCTGGTTCTCCATAGTAACAGGACAAAAGGAATTTGTCTGTGGCCTAAGATTTACCATAGGCGTGAGGGGTCATAAAAACCCCACATCTTCAGACCCCTAGATATCTCCTCCTCTGTTGGGGTTGAGAGATAATCTGTAGGGTTGTAGTCTCCAGTAACCTGACCTGATCAGGACAGTCATGACAGCGCTAACCAAGGCATCTAACAGCACGACCCATACCCATCCCACGACCAGATGCCAGGCCTCCTCTACTCCATCTCCTCCTCTCCTCCATCCCCATCTCCTCCTCTCCTCCATCCCCATCTCCTCCTCTCCTCCATCCCCATCTCCTTCTCTCCTCTCCTCCATCTCCTCCTCTCCTCCATCCCCATCTCCTCCTCTCCTCCATCCCCATCTCCTCCTCTTCTCCATCTCCCTCTCCTCCATCCCCATCTCCTCCTCTTCTCCATCTCATCCTCTCCTCCATCTCCTCCTCTCCTCCATCTCCTCCTCTCCTCCATCCCCATCTTCTCCTCTCCTCTATCCCCATCTCCTCCTCTCCTCCATCCCCATCTCCTCCTCTCCTCTCCTCCTTCCCCATCTCCTCCTCTCCTCTCCTTCATCCCCATCTCCTCCTCTCCTCCATCCCCATCTCCTCCTCTTCTCCATCTCCCTCTCCTCCATCCCCATCTCCTCCTCTTCTCCATCTCATCCTCTCCTCCATCTCCTCCTCTCCTCCATCTCCTCCTCTCCTCCATCCCCATCTTCTCCTCTCCTCTATCCCCATCTCCTCCTCTCCTCCATCCCCATCTCCTCCTCTCCTCTCCTCCTTCCCCATCTCCTCCTCTCCTCTCCTTCATCCCCATCTCCTCCTCTCCTCCATCCCTATCTCCTCCATCCCCATCTCCCCCATCCCCATCTCCTCCTCTCCTCCATCTCCATCTCCTCCTCTCCTCTCCTCTCCTCCATCTCCATCTCCTCCATCCCCATCTCCTCCATCTCCTCCTCTCCTCCATCACCATCTCCTCCTCTCCTCCATCTCCATCTCCTTCTCTCCTCCATCTCATCCTCTCCTCCATCCCCACCTCCTCCTCTCCTCCATCTCCATCTCCTCCTCTCCTCCATCCCCATCTCCTCCATCTCCTTCATCTCATCCTCTCCTCCATCCCCATCTCCTCCTCTCCTCCATCTCCATCTCCTCCTCTCCTCCAGCCTCATCTCCTCCTCCATCTCCTCCTCTCCTCCATCTCCATCTCCTCCTCTCCTCCATCTCCTCCTCTCCTCAATCTCCATCTCTCCTCCACTGTTTACTGCTCACATGCATGGTGTCATGCAGAATAACAGAAGTTTTGGGCTCTCTCTCTGCAGCCCTGTGTCGGTAACTGTAAAATGAGGATCTCTGGTTGAAGGAGAGCGAGGGCTGTACACATGAGGTTCCCCCTGGAGACGGTGGTTTAGAGTGGGGCTCTATGGTAGTCTGTTGACTCATGGCTGTTCCTGGCCCCTCTCCATGGGCAACAGGCTGGCCTGAAATGAACCAGGATACAGAAGGGAGAAGGAGAGGAGATAGAGGGGGGGATCAAGAGAGGCAGGAGAAGGAGGGAGAGGGGGGCAGTTCTCTCTCAACCTTTGGAGGTGAGTTATTGTCTCCTAAACATTCTGATGTGTGTTACTGTTGTTCAGTCAGAAAACTCTGCTTTGCCTTTACCACAAACATCGTTGTGTGTGTGTGTGTGTGTGTGTGTGTGTTTGGGTGTGTGTGTTTGGGTATGCATGTGTTTTATGTATGAAGTTGTGTGTTGTGTCTCTGTGTTTTGTTAACTCGCATGGTTGTGGTGATTAGGGTACTTATTTGTGGGAGGATGCAGCAGTGTTGGAGTGCTGATTCCCCCATCCACCCCCCTCCCCTCCTCTCCCCTCCGCCCCTCCCGTTCCGGCATTGTAAAAGGCCCCAGAATTTAACGTGAGCTCCAGCAAACATGGTTGTTTAACAGCTGTGGTCAACATGCCTGTGTGTACGGGGCACGGCTGTGTCATTAATGCTCTACAGGCGGCCGGCGTGGAGCCACGACAACCACCGCCACACACCCGTGACCACTCTCAGCCTGGGACACACACACACACATTCACAAAAGCATGTTGATGACACTCACATATGCATGCACTCGCAGTGTGACTGTCTTTACTCACAGTAAAGACAGTCACACACATTCATAGACTCACAGACTCTGGAGCTGGTCACAAACAACATCGGAATGGAGCTCTGTGACAGATTTTGTTTCCCCGTGACCATGTGGCCATGTGTGCTGGACCCTGTACATAGTACAGATGGCTGATTCCTGATTCCACTCTGAAACCTCCCTCTCTCTGATGTAATACAGAAGCCTGGACTACAGTTTGTTAAATCAACTTCAAGGCTTAATTGTTTTGAGAAAAAAAAATGTTCCCGGTATTTAAACAACAACCACCTAATAAAAGCCCATGTTCATAAAGAGGGGCTTGGGCCCAGCAGGGAATGTGCTGAAATGGAGACAAGGAAGAGGGTTGGTAAAAACACACCACATCAGCAGTACAGAGTACATTACATACATCACACACACAGCCGTGTATTCTATACCCCAGAACAGTCATGTTCCCTTACAACAACACTGAAATAAAGTGTTTTAGAAATGGCGAGCGGCTTTAATGGGAAATTACTTCCTCTGTGGTGAGACCCTGGACTATTAGTTGGAGCAGTGTAAGAGAGAGCTGGCTGGAGGGGTGGTGGCTGGAGAGATCAGGCCCCGGGCCTGGCCCAGGCAGACAATCAGGCCCCGAGGCCAGCCCAGGCAGACAATAGGACCCATATCTGAGGAGAGATAGCATCAGGGTCTAGACAGGGTCAGAGTGGGGTCCGGGAGATGAGAGTGAGAGGAGGGAGGATGTGTGAACCTAGAGGTGACACAGGAGCCAGAGGCACTATGGGAGCCAGATGGAGTTGCCTATCAGCCCTTCTCAGGACCCAGAATGCAACAGTGAAGAATAGGACATACTGTGGTAGTACACACTGATTCACATGATCCTAGCAGCTAGGATTCATTGCTTCTATATAGCTGTATAGCTATATAGCTACAGGTCTACTGGCGATTCTGTATGGTCCAATAGGAAACCACACTACATATGTGCATGATCAAACCTACTCATATGTAGGCACACTTGAAAGCCTGTGTGTCCCTACTCCATCGGTACAACCCTGTGTGGTGCAGAAACACAATACCAATTTTCCACTGACCGCTGAGTTGTGTAACTCAATACCTAAAGGACACCTCCCTCGTTACCGTTAGTAATTGACTATATGTTTCCTTACACTATCTCCACCCAGCCTCCCTTATAGCTCCCACATTGAGAGGCCTAATGTATGTATGATGCTGCACAGTGAAGAATCTGTGACTGGGTGATTGACTCTGACTGGCCTGGCTGCTCTGCTGTAGGGAACAGAACCCTCCTTTCCAGAGCAGGAAGGGAACGACTTATTGAATGCAATCAGCAGAAACTTGGCAGCCCAACTTTACTCTTACTGTAGGTGTACTATTGTACACACAGAAGGGTCCATACCAGGTAACCCTACCCCAGAATCCCAGAACACTACCCTGAGGAGAACAGCTGTGAGACTTTACCAACAACAGCATAGGACGTGGTTGCATTCTGTAGTACCCAAATACTAGTCCAACCTCTGCTGTTTGTCCATTCATCCTCACTGTACTGTACTCTTCAATGAAGGGTTTTAGAACAGAGAACTCTGCCCTACTACAGAGGAGTCCCAATCTTGCTTACATCGCCTGTCTTTCTGTGCTTTCCCCCCGGTTTGTTTGGACTGTAGACGTGGGGGATGATTAGCGGCCCATTTAAAGCCACAAACCTGTGATTTTGTTGGCCTCCCGACCACAGCTCCTCAGCGCTAGACCGCGTCTGCCCTTGTGCCTCAGTAGGCTTTGTGTTTACACTGCACCAATTCTTCCTGTCAAGAGCTTTTCTCAGCTTTGGTCCAAACAAAATGCTTTTCCAAATAGAAAGGGGTGATAATCGCAATCCTATCATCATCGTAATTTTGCATAGTGAGCAGTTTCTTCTCCGGGCCAGGGGGGTTCGCTTCCAGGCTGTGGGAGGTTATGAATGCGGAGAGGGAGGGGGTGTTTGGCTTGGGCAGGGGCGTCGCTATTTACCAAACTGTGGTTTTGTTGTGGGGAGCCAGGCAGACATCAGAGCTGATGTAGCTCATGTCTCAGGAGCAGAACAGAAGAAGAGCAGGGTAGAACAGTGTAGAACAGGGTGGAGCAGGGTAAAAAAGGGAAGACCAGGGTAGAACAGGGTAGAGCAGGGTAAAACATGGTAGACCAGGGTAGAACAGGGTAAAACAGGGTTGAGCTGGGTAAAACAGGGTAAAACAGGGCAGAGCAGGGTAAAACAGGGTAGAGTTGGGTAAAACAGGGTAGAGCAGGGAAAAACAGGGTAGAGCAGGGTAAAACAGGGTAGAGCAAGGGTGATCAGGGTACAACAGGGTAGAGCAGGATAGATGGGGTAGAGCAGGGTAGACAGGGTAGACAGGGGAGAACAGGATAGAGCAGGGTAGACAGGGTAGAACAGGGTAGAGCAGGGTAGACAGGGTAGAGCAGGGTAGACAGGGTAGAGCAGGGTAGAACAGGGTAGAGCTGGGTAAAACAGGGTAGAACAGGGTAGACAGGGTAGAACGGGGTAAAACAGGGTAGAACAGGGTAGAGCAGGGTAGAGCTGGGTAAAACAGGGTAGAACAGGGTAGACAGGGTAAAACAGGGTAGACAGGGTAGAGCAGGGTAAAACAGGGTAGAACAGGGTAGAGATTCAAATGTTTCTTTAAAACGGTTCAAACTGCTCCTCTTTATTATACAACTACTCTTGTTTGAATAGTAGAGAGAGACTGATAATGTAATATAGGCACCGTAACAAGGCTGTTGTTTTTAGTTAGGTTAGAGTTGGGTAAAACAGGGTAGAGCAAGGGTGATCAGTGCAAAGCAGGGTAGAGCAGAGAAAAACAGGCTAGAGCTGGATGGAACAGGGTAGGGCGGGGTAGAACCGGGTAGACAGGGTAAAGCAGGGTAAAACAGGATAGAACAGGGTTAAACAGGGTAGAGCAGGGTAGAAGGGGTAGAGCAGGGTAGAGCAGGGTACAACAGGGTACAACAGGGTGGAGCAGGGTAACACAGAGTAAAACAGGTTAGAGCTGGGTAAGCACAGGGTAGACAGGGTATAGCAGGGTTAAACAGGGGAGAGCAGGGTAGAGGGGTAGAGCAGGGTAGAAGGAGTAGAGCAGGGTAGAGCAGGGTAGAACAGGGTAAAACAGGGTAGAGCAAGGTATATCAGTGTAAAGCAGGGTAGAGCAGGGTAGAGCAGAGTAAAACAGGGTAGAGCTGGGTAGAACAGGGTAGAGCAGGATAGATGGGGTAGAGCAGGGTAGACAGGTTAAAACAGGGTAGAGCTGGGTAAAACAGGGTTGAACAGGGTAGAGCAGGGTAGAGCAGAATAGATGGGGTAGAGCAGGGTAGAGCAGGGTAGAACAAGGTAGAGCAGGGTTGGGAAATGTTTATGCCCTTCTGTCATCATCACTTTTCCAAAGCCTGTATGCACCACCTCACCCAGATGTATACCCTCATACTGTACACTGACACAGCAGGCCAGACAGACAAAACAACAAACAGAACATGAGGTTCACTCACCCTCTCCCCATATCCACACGTACCACCAAACAGGGGAAGAAATCAAACTTCTCATAAATAAATGACAGAGAGATTACATAAACATTCTAAATCTTCTTGGACAAAGCTCAAGCAACACAACTCAGAGCCTAACTAAAGATTTATGAAATAATTAGAAGCTTATGAGAGCAGTAAAATGCCTCAGCTCTGATCTGACATCCAGCTCTGTTCTCACCAACAACCAGCACTGCGCTGCAAGGGTGTCCACGACCCATTTTACCTTCTGACCAGACACCATTACCACCACTAACATACAGTACAGCAACCCCCTACGGCAAATCTCTATTATTCATAATCCTCTCTTACAGTATGTCCATAGGACCCCTTCTGTCCAAATACGTTTTAATACACCAGTCAGACCCACAGAGTTATGACTGTGTTATTATCCTGAATGGGTGAGCCATCAGTGGTCACTGCCCAATGTGATTTACTCTACTCCCGTTGTTGCCATTTCAAACAGGCCTAAAGAGTCTGGAGAACACTCCAAGTGTCTCTCTTATAGTGGATCCTGGCTCAGACTTCTGTGTAGGTTGGGTATGGAGAGTATGGGGGGAGAGTTCTATTCTGGCTGGGTGTTGGAGAGGACAGTCTAAGGGGCTTGGGCTCTGCCTAGGCACTAGCTAAGGTGAATACAGGTTATGGTAAACATTGTATTTAGGCTAGGTGTAATAGAGCTGTTGATGCTACAGTAGGTTCAGGGTGTTGGGCATGAGGGACGAGTTGTGGACTAATTATATAGGGAGCCAGGGAGACTCTCTCTCTCTTTCTCTGGCTGGATAACTCACATGATACAACTCTCTGTATCTCTTCATCTCTCTTTCTCTGGCTGGATAACTCACATGATACAACTCTCTGTATCTCTTCATCTCTCTTTCTCTGGCTGGACAACTCACATGATACAACTCTCTGTATCTCTTCATCTCTCTTTCTCTGGCTGGACAACTCACATGATACAACTCTCTGTATCTCTTCATCTCTCTTTCTCTGGCTGGATAACTCACATGATACAACTCTCTGTATCTATTCATCTCTCTTTCTCTGGCTGGATAACTCACATGATACAATTCTCTGTATCTCTTCATCTCTCTTTCTCTGGCTGGATAACTCACATGATACAACTCTCTGTATCTCTTCATCTCTCTTTCTCTGGCTGGATAACTCACATGATACAACTCTCTGTATCTCTTCATCTCTCTTTCTCTGGCTGGACAATTCGGTATCTCTTCATCTCTGTATCTCTCTTTCTCACTCACTCTTTCTCACTCTCTCCTCCCTACAATTCCCTTCTTTCTCAACTCTCATTTCCTTCTCCCCCCTTTTTCTCATTCTCTTTTTTCTTCTCTCCCTTTGCTCTACCTCTCTCTCCTCTTTCTTCCTGTCATTTCTGTCTGTCTGGTTCTCTCTTCCTGCTGTTTCTCTCTTCCTCTGATCATTCTCCATCTGTCTCTCAGTATTTTTTAGTTTTTCTGTCCATCATGCAGGTTGGCTTGGCTTGGCTTCCTGTCTTGGATCGACGAGAGTGGTGAAGGTGGGGTTGTTGGGCGGGAAAGGGGTAGACAGGAAGTGGAAAGAGAAGGCTCAAGTGTACCGTTGTTACTGTAGATTAAAGAATAAAATGCTTCATACTGGCTGTTATTCATGCCTTCATCTGCTTTCAATTCACACTCCACTTCCAAGCTACTTTTGGACGGACCTCTGGAGAGACTGAGAGAGTGGGGGGATAGAGAGACACAGAGAAAGAGAGGGGGACAGAGATATGGCAGGAGGTGACATGATGTATTCCTCTGATCAGTGGAACCTGTGTGTGTGTGTGTGTATCCTAGGCCCAGTGAGGAGGACACGGCTGAACAGCAGGGTTCTCTGACCTGATAGGCTCCTCATTCCTGTGTAGCTAAACACCACACACACACATCTTCATCAGATCTGCCATGTGTGTGTGTCTAGGTGGGTGGGGGGCTATGCATGGTAGGGGGCCACAGCAGTAAGAGGCAGACAAGAAAACCCACAAATATTTTCCGTCAGGGAAAATTCAGTGTCTATTGAAGGTATTGGGGTTTGTGTGTATTGGGATTTGTGTGTTCCCTCTTCCACGCTCTGTCTCAGACAGCTTGTTCTCATTGGGGAGATGATTTCTTCTCTCTCTTCACGGATGTGCTGACAGAAGTTTTTCAAAATATAATATAATACATTGAAAATGACGGGGCAACGTGACCCTCAGGCATCGTGTGATTCCCCCTGAAACACACACACACACACACACACACACACACACACACACACACACACACACACACACACACACACACACACACACACACACACACACACACACAGATGAGCTTACACGCATACACATGCACACACAGGCCGGCCGGCCGGCAGGCACGCACACACACCGTCCCAGGGAACATACTGTACATGTGCTCGTTATTGCACACGTGCACTGACACAAGTGCACACAAGTACACACACTCACATACTGTCTCAATGTGTTTTTCTCACCGCCTTTAAGGCACGGCCTCTCTCCAGATTGCCTGTACTCCGTGAAATTTGACATTTCTCCCGTTGATTTGCCGTGAAATGGTGTGTTTGTCTGGGATTACGCTGCTTTAGTGTTTAGTGTTGGGGGAAGCCGTGACTGAGGGGAGCAGAGCCTGCCCTCTTCCGTTTTGCTACTGCTACGGTCAGACAGACACAGCACTGTACACTGTACTCACACTGACCGCACCATAACACACACACACACAAATACACATTCTTACGCACGCACACAAACATTCTGATGCACGCACACACACACACATATGCACGCACAATCTATAACACGCACGCACACACACACACACACACACACACACACACACACACACACACACACACACACACACACACACACACACACACACACACACACACACACACAGTATTAACACAACAGAGTGGGGGCAGAAAGCAGGAAGGATGAAGAGTAGATGAAAGCAAAGTAAACAGTGTTCAGACAGACAGTGGTGGGAGGGAGAAGGCAACCAGTCAAAAGAAGAAGAAAGAGAGGAATGGGGGATGAAGAGAGAGGGTGAGTGATGTTGTTAATAACTGTGTGGAGGATCCAGGTCTGTCTGGATGGAGGGGTGAGGAGTGGAGAGGTGGGCTGGTGGAGGGCAGTGCAGGGCCAGCTGTGCTCCAGACTGGATCAGAGAGGGGGATGGAGGGATGGGGGGGGGGGGGGATTTCACTGGATGTCAGATCCTGCTTTCCTGCTAACTATAAACACATGGCTTTCTCTCTCTCTCTTTATCTCTCTCTCTCTTCACTCTTACATTCCCTTTCTCCAGGACTCCCCCACCTCCTCTCTCATGGTCTCTCTTACAAATGGACACACATGCACTGCACACAGACATTAACTCATACATAATAGCCTTTCAATCATATTCTTTTTATATGGAAATGCTGCCGTTATTTCAATGCTACGCCATGCCATAGTCCTGTACACTACCCAGGCAGTATGGAGCACATTGAGAGAGCTGCTTATCAGTCAGACCAGGGTCCAGTAACGCCAATCTGAACTGACACAGGCCCAAGATCAGATGTATGAGGCATGATGACCTCACTTAACACTTAATCTGAGCTGTGTGTGAGAGATGATCTGTACCTGGCACTGGCTCCAGACACACACACACAGCCCTGGTGACAGGAACCACTCAGGAAAGCCTCAGAGGAATTCAGCCTGTAAAGGGACTGGTCCTACTCCCACACTGCTGCTCTAGCAGCCTGCCTTGCAACTCCCAGGATTCAGGGTCCACGACACAATTTATTTTCATCCAGAGGATTAGGTGCTACTCTCATGTTTCAGCAGGACCTTAGCATGGGACTTTTCAGAAATACAAATCATTCTTAGGGAATTACACTGTCTAAAGCTATTAAATGAACCAAAGCAGGCTGCGAGATAAGAGGGAAGTGGTCTGTGGGTTGGAGCTGTATGTTTTATACATGCAGGAGTCTCCCTGGTCTTGCTGACTATGGAATGAAACCCACTCATATGGTTCGGATAGAATCACACATCTTAATTGGGGCAGATAAATCCGATTCAATAAGATCTTTCCCTAGGATAAGAGGAGCTATCTTCAGAATGTGTATGGATCAGTGTGCTCCCAGTACAGCATTGCATGTAAGCTGTGGGCTAGTAGCTTAGACAGGTCAAGTGTTTCTGTGACCTAACCACAGTACCGCTCTCTTCCTCTGCTCCTTTCTCTACACCTCCGCTTACCTCAGCCACCAGCAGTACTGAAAGGGAGTAAGATTGAGCACTATTTCACCCCTTTCTCTCTTTCTTCTTTCATTCCAATCTCTCTTTCTCTTTTCTCACACCATTCCTGGGTATTCATGGTGAAGAGGCAGCTGCTCAGCAGCTCAAACGATACTTTATTCTTTTCTGAATTTTCAGGCTGGCAGGAAAGTACAGATGAATGGCGTTGTATTGGGGCTGCCAAGTCAAACAGCGGGGTTTGTTTGTGGACAAGTGTAAAGAGAGCAGGGCCGATCCCCCCACAGGTTCTTATTAACTGGACTAGGGGGGCCGGGGAGAGGTGCTGTGGAGCCTAGGCCTGAGTTTGGACTGGGAGAAAGAGGGGGACTGAAGGAGGGGAAGGAACGGAGGCTAGGAGACGGAGAGTTTGCCTGAGGGAGGAGGTCAGAAAGGAGGGATAACAGAGAAGGATGATGAGATTTGTCCCCCGCCAGGCTGAAAGGGTCCTGCAGTGTTCAGCACCGAGACCCTGGTTCAGGAGGGAGAGGGGGAGGAGAGGGAAGAAAGGGAGGCTTTCTGTAGATGCTGGGAGCACCAAGTTGCTGCCACTGAGATTGTCCCCTGGTAATCCCCAGATTTCCTGGGCTGAGAGAGAGAGAGAGAGAAGGAGAGTGGGAAGAAGAGAGATAGAAAGTCAAATCCGGAAAGGATGGCTGACCGGAAAGATTGTCGAAAAATGTATAGAAGGGACAAAAGTTTTAGCTGGTATGTATGGTATGGCTGTGTGTGTGTGTGTGTGTGTGTGTGTCTAGATAGAGTACTAACCAGGGTAAAGACTGTGTAAGGGACCCGGCTGTTGCTATTGTCAGATGCTATCAGTTGAAAGCATTGCTTACCTTCAAATAAGTAAAAGTAACACAAAAGAGGTGCCAAGGGGTTGTCAAAATATTTAGCCAATTCTTGGAAGTTGGAAAATCACATTTGAAGACATTGTTTTGTTTTCATGTTGGTTTTATAGCACTGACAGGTTACAGGGTTACCTAAAAAATTATCAGGTATGAGGGCTACTGTTGAAGACAACGGTGAAGCTACCAGAGAATGTACAGACAACTTTGAAGTGGTCTTGTGTGTCACAATCTCCATTTCCTACTGTAATGTATTCAAGGTGTTTCCGACTAAACGTAAAAGATCAGACGACAGTGGTTTTGAAAGAGCCACAATAACTTGCTCAGTATGACAAACAGGCATCAAGCAGAGATGATAAAGACAGGAAGTGAAAAGAGGAAATGTAGACTTTTCAGACTTTGTTTTACTGTGTTTGTCTTGTGATCAGCTAGGAGTCTGTGGGAGTTTAAGGGATTGTGCCCCGGTGTCTTTTCAAAGGCAGCGATGCACCGGTTTTCTTCTTCCACATTCCACACCCACACACACCCACACGCACCCACACACACCCACACGCACAAGTCCTATAGTATCTGCCGTAGTTGAACCACTCAGGAGGATGTGTGTACGATGAGATGTCTGGATCCTAGCTAACCCTGGATGTTATTACAGCCACACTCACCCCCAGAGTCTCAGGACACTCTGAACCCGATCCCCTTTGGGCTAAGCCCCATTCCTTCCCAGAGGAGCCCAGCCGAGCATGTTCCTGGGTCAGGGTGCTGGGTCTGCTGGTGAAACACAACCACCTCTATGAGCTCCCAGAGCGAGGCAGGCAGTGGAGAGGAACAATGCCTGAAGCTGTTTCTCTATGTATCCTTGATCAGTGGTGATTAAATATCTGAGAGCAGACTTCTCATATCCTTCTCAGATCTCTTGCCTGATGCTGGTAGGTCTCTCCATGCTTGTCATACCTCCTTAGACCCACGGCCCACTTCCACTAACGATGCCCCTTACCCTGCCCACAGAGGAGAAACCTACGTCTGCCTAACACATGCTTCCATTATGACCTGCCCTTATTTGTTTTACATTATCTCCCTCTCTCATTTATTTTGTTCCGTCTATGTACTTTGAGAGGGTAGAAGGGTGCCTCATTCCTCAGCCTCAGTGGAGAAAAAAATAGGTATATACTGTGTGTGTGTATATATATAGAGAGAGAGATGGGAAGAGAGATTGAAATTACAACCCATATTTGTTTATTTATTTTCGCTTTTGTACTTTATTCACATCGTTACAACACTGTATATAGACATAATATGGCATTTGAAATGTCTTTATTCTTTTGGAACTTCTGTGAGTGTAATGTTTACTGTACATTTTTATTGTTTATTTCACTTTTGTTTTTTATCTACTTCACTTGCTTTGGCAATGTTAACATATGTTTCTCATGCCAATAAAGCCCTTGAATTACATTTTGAGAGAGAGAATAAAGAATTAACAAACCAATTGTTTTTTAAGTGAAAGAGAGAGAAAGAGAAAAAAAGAGTTAGGTAGGAAAGGAAGTGAGGGAGGAAATGGAGTGAGGTAGGAAAGGAAGTGAGGTAGATGACATGAGCAAGCTGTCCAACACCTTGTCACCAGCACCTACTCATTACATGTTATAACAGCATAAAAGTCTTAGGCGTAAAACCAGTAACACAAATTCTAACAAACAGACAGAGTTTAATACACTTCAAGGTCAATTGCTTCTATGTACACGTGTTGATAAATGGCTGTTTTTCTGCACCTTCTCTCGTTTTTTTTCTCTTGCTCTTTCTTTCCACTGATCACATATTAAATGTTGGAATGCTTCACTGGCGTTCCAACACTGTCAGCGTTGTGCTCTTTCCAGCTTTGTTCTTTATACAATCTGTACTTAATTAGGATCTCATGAAGGTGTTGTGATGAGTAACCTGTGTGAAGTAAGTGTGGTATTAAATTCCATGAGATCATCACGTAATCACCCTCCACCTTTGTGAAGTGCTGTGATGGCCTATGTCAGGCCTCTGTGGTCTAGCCTGTTTCAGCCTTTCCCTTAGGCAGAGAGAGACACTTCATCTGAAGGACAGCCACTCTGTCCGTCAACATACACACTCGCACATGCACATACCTACACACTCATTCAACACATCAAAGTGCAGGCGCTATGGCAAGAGCGCAGAGATGTGCAGTCTCCACAGTGTGAGAACAATATTGACTTACCAGACCACTCACATCTCTCTCTCTCTCTCTCTCTCTCTCTCTATATATATATATATAGGTCCAGAGTTGTGCCAGCCCCTACCCCACCCAGCCCCAGCCCTCTCTCTGCCCATACCCCGCCCCGCACCCAGCCCCAGCCCTCTCTCAGCCCATACCCCGCCCCGCACCCAGCCCCAGCCCTCTCTCTGCCCATACCCCGCCCCGCACCCAGCCCCAGCCCTCTCTCAGCCCATACCCCGCCCCGCACCCAGCCCCAGCCCTCTCTCTGCCCAGGGCCTGGTCTGGTGTTGCTCTTGGCAGCCGTAGAAAGCCCTGGGCGGGCAGAGAGCCATGTGGGTCAAGGTCTTGGGCAACGCCAATGCGCATCTGTGCCCCAGCCCGCCAGCCAGAGGAAAAATGAAAACAATAAAGCAAGCACGCGATATAGAAATAAATATGTGAGGGATTGTCATTATGGAGCAGGCAGGGGGTCCTGGAATTTCCTGGTGAGCTTTGAGGTGTGCGGGGGAATGAAAGCATATTTGCAGTTATTAGTGCTGAGCGATTAACCAACATTTCAGGGGGGTTTCGGTTATTAAACAACTAATTGACCAACGATGGTTCAATTACTTGAATTCCATTTAGTTCGTAATTTTTTTGTGAACTCCACGCAACGTTTCTCTTGGGAGAAATCAAATAATTCAGGATAGAAATCAAGTCAAGAACTATGTGGGACGCTGGGCTGAACCTAGTTCAGCACAGAATTGTGGGAGTTGATTGAAATCAAATCAAATGTTATTGGTCATGTACACTTGATTAGTAGATGTTATTGCAGGTTCTAGTTCAGACAGTGCAGTAATATCTAACAAATGACACAACATATACCCAATACACACAAATCTAAGTAGGAATGAATTAAGACTATATACATATGGACGAGTGATGTCAGAGCGGAACGGACTAAGATACAGTAGAATAGTATAGAATATAGTGTATAGATATGAGATGAGTAATGCCAGATATGTCAACATTATTAAGTCACTAATACCTTAGAATAGTATAGAATATAGTATATACATATGAGATGAGTAATGTCAGATATGTAAACATTATTAAGTGACTAAGATACCGTAGAAAGTATAGAATACAGTATATACATATAAGATGAGTAATGCCAGACATTTAAACATTATAAAAGGGACTAGTGTTCCATTTATTAAAGTGGCCAGTGAATTCTAGTCAATGCCTATTGGCAGCAGCCTCTAATGTGCTAGTGATGGCTGTTTAACTACTGGACTGTTTTATTACTGGACCTGCGCGAAGCGCGAGGGATATAATCCATACTTTCAACTGTACTGACGACCTGGAAGGTATGACGTAGAACCACGTTGCATGATTTATGAATGGCAAAGGGATACGCAATCAAAATGAGTCAGTAAACAATAATTAGGCTATTGGATTTTAACTCATCGTTACCACATCATGCTCTCTCTCCCTCCTCCGTGTAAAGACATTTGACTGCAACTAGAGATCTGTATATAATGAAGAGATGCTCATGTCTCTGCCCTAACAATGGGAATCTTACAAGTTTTGGTCCACAGAGCAAACATTCCACTGCCCCCTCTGGTTCTTGCTGGCAGAGTCCAAGAGCCCTCCTGGGCATGTATGCCTTAGCCCACACGTGGCCCGAGGACCTACTGTATGCCTTCCCTCTGACCCCCCTGATCTTAGCAACGCTACACAGGGTCTCTCAGGCTTAGCACAGGCTGCTGCTTGTAGCCCCCAGATGGCCCAGATGGCAGCTCCCTCACAGACAGGACCTGCTCTCACTGCAGGATATGGCATCCCAGCCCAGACCAACTACAGCTATGGGTGTGGCCCCTGAAGAGCCCGACCCTGTCTGCTGCAATCCAGCTATTATCGAGATGTTACAGAATGCCAGACCCCCATCATCCAGGATGATGTATGCTGGTTGCTGTAAGCTGTTTATCGAATTATGCTCTACACGGGCTGAGGAACCGGTGTGCTGCTCTGTACCCATTGGACTCTGGTTGCTCTGCCTCTACCTTGAAGGTGTATGCCTCAGCCATATCGGCTAACCATTTAGGCAGCGATGGAAAATCGGCAAGATGATGTCCACCGTCTGCATCCCCTCAGAGGTGTCCTCGCGTCATCCTGGGATCTGACACTAGCTTCGAAGGCTTTGACAAACCCTCCCTACCGAGCATACGGAGGAGCCGGATTTCATCAGCGAAACGTGTGAGTGAGCTCCATACGCTCTCTATGAGTCCTGTCTGCCTACGATGGAAGGTAGATGACCTAGCTGTGACCTTATGGCCCAATTCAGCCTTTTTGCCTAAGGTTTTATCACCCCTTCACATCAATCAAGCCATCGAGCTGGCCTACTGCCCCCCTCCTCTCCAGAATGCGGAGGAGGACGAGTGAGCAAATCTCCTGTGTCCAGTCCGTTCTCTCAAAGGCTACATGCAAGCCTCGGAGCAGTACAGGAAGACAGACCAGTTGTTTCTGTGCTTCAATGGTAAATCAAAAGGCCTTGCATTGTCCAAGCAGTGGCTTTCACACTGGGTTGTGGATGTCATCACTCAGACCTACAAGGGTGTAGGGCTCCCTGTCCTAGAAGGTGTGATATGTCACTCGATCAGAAGTGTAGCCACATCCTGGACTGCACCTAGAGGCATCCCCCTGAATGAGATATGAGCAACTGCTACCTGGTCGTCGCCCTGCATATTCTCAATATTTTAAAGGGTCAACGTCACATCCTGCCACACCATGGGGTCTGCCATTCTTCCAGTGGCACAGGTGCAATAATCAGGAGGTTAGTAGTGCAATTCCTTGCGACCTTGTTGGTATGACTCATCCATACTTTCACCGTACTGACGTTCTGAAAGGTATGAAGTAGAGCGGAAGTTATGAATGTAACTATGGTTCTACGAATACCTGGTAGACCGTCAGTACTTTCCTGTCACTCGGAATCTTTGGGCGAGAAAATTCTCTGAGTGCGTGGTCTGATGTATTGTTTTATATGAACCGTGGGGGCACATCCTCCGATGCTGTCACGTCACTAGCATGACTTTCTTGTTATTGTTACTCGAACTACTATTGTTACTCGAACTATGCGGAGAGTGAGAGATGTATCCATGCTTTCAACCATATTGACAGTCTTCAGGAATTAGTAGAGCCATAGTTACATTAGTAACTTCGTTATATGTCCATTGTATTGCATTGTCAGTCAGTAAGTATAGTGTACCAAATCGTATCGATGAGAGAGTCCTTAATTTGGCTCCCTAATTTGCATAGGCTACTGGGAGGCCTAAGCTTATTGGTGATTATCGGAAGATAAATTATAAAAACATTTGATGAAGATGGTGAATCATCACAGCAGGAACAATATTTGGTATTTTTATATTTGGTATTTTATTAGGATCCCCATTAGCTGTTGCAAAAGCAGCAGCTACTCTTCCTGGGGTCCACACAAAACATGAAACATAATACAGAATGACATAATACAGAACATCATTAGACAAGAACAGCTCAAGGACAGAACAACATACATTTTATTTAAAGGCACATGTAGCCTACATATCAATGCATACACACAAACTATCTAGATCAAATAGGGGAGAGGCGTTGTGCTGTGAGGTGTTGCTTTATCTGTTTTTTGAAACCAGGTTTGCTGTTTATTTGAGCAATATGAGATGGAAGGAAGTTTCATGCAATAAGGGCTCTATATAATACTGTACGCTTTCTTGAATTTGTTCTGGATTTGGGGACTATGAAAAGACCCCTGGTGGCATGTCTGGTGGGATAAGTGTGTGTGTCAGAGCTGTGTGTAGGTTGACTATGCAAACAATTTGGGATTTTCAACACATGAATGTTTCTCGTAAAAAGAAGAAGTGATGCAGTCAGTCTCTTCTCAACTCTTAGCCAAGAGAGACTGGCATGCATAGTATTTATATCATCCCTCTGATTACAATGAAGAGCAAGACGTGCCGCTCTCTTCTGAGCCAGCTGCAGCTTAACTAGGTCTTTCCTTGCAGCACTGGACCACACGACTGGACAATAATCAAGATTAGACAAACTAGAGCCTGCAGAATTAGCTTTTTTTAGTGTGGTGTCAAAAAAGCGGGGCATCTCTTTATTACGGACAGACCACTCCCGATCTTTACCACCATTGAATCTATATGTTTTGACCATGACAGTTTACAATCTAAGGTAACGCCAAGTAATTCAGTCTCCTCAACTTGTTCAACAGGCACACCATTCATTACCAGATTCAGCTGAGGTCTAGCACTTAAGGAATGATTTGCACCAAATACAATGCTCATAGTTTTAGAGATGTTCAGGACCAGTTTATTACTGGCCACCCATTCCAAAACAGACTGAAACTATTTGTTAAGGGTTTCAGTGACTTCATTAGCTGTGGTTGATGATGCGTATATGGTTGAATCATCAGCATACATGGACACACATGCTTTGTTTAATGCCAGTGGCAGGTCACTGGTAAAAATGGAAAAGAGTAGAGGGCCTCATTCTGGTCCAAATATGATAATTAGGGCCCTCATGGAATACAGGCATTAAAACGGAATTCAACAATATTCAAAAACGTGTTGTCCTTAGTAGGGAATCAACTAAATGTTTCTATTTAAAAAAGTTTGATTTTGAGAGCGAAAACCTGAACATTTTGAAAAAAATTTAAGCCAAGACAATATCCAAAACAGCAAAAAATATATACTGAATTCATACATTTTCAGTCATTTAAATTGTCAAGTAATGTCTTTCTACACAATACCACAACAAATGTTTTCAATCTGGGTAGTACATTTTGCAGTGTATTTCAGATGGAATCTAAGCATTAGTATATACCACCACAATAGAGCTCCTTGGGCCTGGCTGGCTGGCTACTATTTCTATTTGACTGGCTACTCAATGTACTGGAAAGCACTGTGACTGTGAATATTTTCAATGTTTTGGCAATTGAATGTTCACTAGTTTGGGCTTTGGAACTTCCATTAAAAAGCTCTAAAATAATTTTAATGTCATTATTTCACAATGCATTAAAAAAATAAAATTACTCAGCACTAACCGTTAAGGCTGCAGGTTTGATCAAGGCCCATTTTGGGATTACTGCTTTGGCAGGGTGACAGCACGGCGCTGGGCCCTTGGCTGAAAATAGACTGTGAAACACATCTAATAAAATAAATACGATTGCTCACCGCTCTCTGTGCAGTGAGAAAGGCTGGGTGAGGTCCTGGGGTTGCTTGCATGCAATGGGAAATATGAGAAGAGGTTGAAGAGTGGACTGAGGGAGGGAGGAAGGGAGGGAGCCAGAGGGAAAGAGAGGCATCCCTGTTGTCAGCTCTCTAGTGTTGTCTCCCCTCATTAGAACAGAGGCACACTACTAAGGCACCGCCTGGAAGACTGGTTAGCAAATACAATGACCTCAGACTACACAAGAAAGAGAGAGAGAGAGAGAGAGAGAGAGAGAGAGAGAGAGAAACATTCTCAAGCAAAATTGAGAAAGAAGAGAGTCACAAGATTTAGCTTAGAACTAGGTTGTGCTCAGCTCATTGTTAAGGTAAGAAAAAGTTTAAGCAACATTCAAAAGACAATACAATAAGGCATTTATGAGTTCAATAAGTGATTGCAAAAACATAACATCATTTTGTGAATTATTACATATAACCAGTGTGTTGACTTAGGGTAGATCAGTTGTGCAGCTGTAGGCCTTAAGCTTACACACAAATCATGCGGTCGGGATGTTGACCTTCAGTATTTACGGTATAGCCATCACTTTCCTTTACTAACCCTGGTGGAGGCAATTAGGTTTAGGAGTTACCAGCAGTGATGTACATGCAGTCATACGTACGTAATCAAGGGTGCAAATCAACTGACCGCACCACCATAGGACATGAATGTGTTAGTGGGCGGAATGTGAGACGGTGTGAAACTCAATCTACTGTACTCTGAGTAAACCACTCTGTTCCCCACGCCCTCCACCTAGCGCTCCTGTCAGAACACTTAGCCCTGATTGACAGCTGGCTGGGGCCTGCCAGGCCAGTCAGAGGCGGCCGTGGGATTGAGGGGGCGGGAGCTGGGACTGTTAACCACTGGTGTCTGGGACAGCTGCAGTGTCGCAGCTCCCGCTGGCTGCTGCACGCCATAAATTCTCTCTAAAGAGGGTTTACTTTTTATTTTAATGGGGGCTGTAAATTTATGGTGCTGAGGCCCTGAGAGAGCTATTTTTAAAGGGACAGTCTTCCTCTTTTCCATTCTCCCTTATTTTTCCCTGAGAGAGGAGAAGTGGAGAAAATGGAGCTCTGCCATGCCTCTTGTGGTCTGTTTTAGCCAGTCTGCACATGATGAGCAACGTTAGGAAACTAATGGAAAGAAACTTCTATAAACTATCCATCATACAATTCCACTACAGTGTGCCTGTGTTAGTGTGAGCCACAACAAAATGAGACTTTAACAGTGTGCTGTTATGCTGTCATTGTTCACACTGCCAAGTCCCTAACAGTTCCTCCCTCTGCAGGTGCTGTTTGCCCTGAACCAGACCCTGCTGCAGCATGAGAGTGTAAGAGCAGGCAGTCTGCAGGGCTCCTACACCACCGAGGACCTCATCACACACTACAACTGTGGAGACCTCAGCTCCATCATCTTCAACCATGACACCTCACAGGTACATCCACCATTGCTGGAAGATGGAAGGGGGCTAAAGCCATATTATTCCATCCTGGTCCTGAAGATGCAGGCTTTTGTTTCTACCCAGCACTAACACACCCGATTGAACTAACAATCAAGCCCAGACTTAGAGTAGTGACTTACTATGACCACACACACTATCGTCGTCACACACCATGTACTATAAATCCTGTATTGACATACCAATTATGGTATTGTCATATTTCAACATTCATGAACACTGTACCATTATGTATGTTGTCAGACTGATGGCACACACATGATCATCTGTGATCACGACATCAGCAACGTCTAATTAGGATCATTTCAGAATATTACATCACTTTACCTTCACAGGTGTATTATTACGGCCAGACAAATGATAGAATAAGACATTCTCTTCTGTATCCTTGGCCCCTAAAGACCATGTCTCCTACAGTTGTCTCCTGAGTCCCTCCGCTAAATCAGACTAGTGAGCCTGGGGTCTTTATCTAATAATAACACATTAACATTCCATACCACATGCTATAACCATCTAATGGTTGATGGCGGTGCCTGGCTGTGCTGATCTATGGCAGGCCTTATGAACTTTCTACCGGAGTAGCAGGTGTTCCCTGATAAATGGACAGTAATCCCCAGCCCCATGCTCTCCCAACTCAGTCTTCATCTACTGGGGGCCTGATGGGCCGCAGGCGGGAGAGGTTAATGGATTTCAACACGGAGGGCCCTACTCATTCCTCCGCCTCAGCCATAGCAGAGCAGGCCAATCCACCAGAGGGTGTAGAGCAATTAGGACGTTCAAAGAGAGAATGCAGACGGAGGCCCTGGTCAGGGCTGCAACCAGGAGTGAGGAAGGGAGGAAATGTTTCCCTGTCATTTCACATTTCCTGAGCGGTCAGGATAGACTGCAGCTAATGGGCTTTCCTGTGATAAGTTATCTGCATGTGGTTCACCCCCCCCCTCCAACTGGCCACCTCTTTCTTCTCTGTTTTCATTAAACGCTCTAGCGGTCCTCATTCATCAGAGAACTGATGGGGCTCCCTCCCTTTTTCTCCCCCCCCCCCTGGTCCCCCAGCCCCCATCCTCTCTGCTTCTCCTTCTCTAGCCTAGACACTCACACTCCAGTCCCACAGGACCCACCAGTCCTAGAGAGAGAGAAACAGAGAGAGAGAGACTGAGAGAAAGAGAGAGAGAGACAGAGAGCGAGACAGAGAGAATATAACAAGAAAGAGAGAGATTGAAAGAGGAAAGAGAGAGAGAGCAAAATTGAGAAAGAAGAGAGTCACAAGTAGGGGTATGAGGGGAAAAGATATTTAGAAAGAGGAAGGAGAGTTGTAAAGATACATGATATTGTAGAGATCAGAGCTGTATCAAAAAGTAAATATGGTTCATGTCCTTGGTTACACACAATGTCATATACACCAATAATCATGTGTTTAACCACATTACTACGTGCCATGAAAACCAGATCTTGAGAGAGAGTAGACAGATTGATAGAGAGAGAGACTTTGACTTTCTAATTTCATTTAAAACTCACCACCCCCTTAAAAATAAAACACCTAAATATATCCTGTACTGCATACATGTACCATACTCACCTTTCCATCTACCACATGATACCACATGATACATCACAATTCTCCAAAAAACACACCACTTCTACAACCGTATATCCAAAACATCTTCCCCCAGCTATACAGACAGCCCCCCCAACACACCACATCTCCTGAAACATCTCCACACTTTTTATCATTCTATAGAAGTCAAACTCAACCCTAAGGCGCGCAGAGACCATCCCATTAAACAATAGTAAAGGGTCTGTTATCTCACCCACCTTTGACCCTGTTCCTCCTTGTTAGCCAAATAGACAACTTCGCCTGATCAAACAGAAAATGCAACAAAACACATTTGGCCTTCTACTTATTAAAGTACTTGTACCCCATTATAAACATCCCAACAGTAAAAACCACCCCCAACCTGTCACACAGTCATTCCAACAGAGACATTAATGGCATTAACCTGGCGCACACAGAAAACACACGAATCACAGTTTCTTTTATTACACAGAAAGGACAACCCTGCCCGATTCCCGGTTCAACCCGTGCCAACCAGCTGTTAGAGGCCATGAAGAACCCTCCACCGGAGGTCCCCTGACCTCTTTGGTACTGGGGGTTTGTAGAGCCCCCTCCATTTAAAACCCACCATACATTCACTCCTGTTAGGCTCCTAATGTTCCTAACCTTAACACAGAGGTTGTAGAGGGCTTTACCTCCCACCCCTTCAAACTCCCCCAGGCTCGGAGTGTTAAAATCTAACAAGTCCTCCAGACCCCTTGCCAGTCTCCAGTCTCTGCAGTCACCTGCAGTGGCGGGAACATTGGTGGCCCCTCCCCCTTTGGCCGCTCAAACACCCCCCTTACCGGCTCAGACAGTGCCTCCTGGACCTCCTCCAGGATTCTCTCCAGCAGCCTAAGAGACGTTATTGCTGTTTGTTGTGCCAGGACTTCCGGGGTTTTCCACCCCTCCTCTCCCAGCAGTCGCAGGTCTCCCAGCCTTTGTAAACCCCCTGCCATCAGTTGCCTCTGCAGGGTGGCCGACTGAACCGATCTCAAAGGTATGGCTGGGTTGTGGAAAATAGGCTCCTCCCACAACCACAGCCCAGGCTCCACACCCCCTTCTCGTGTGGGCCTTAGCAGCTGCCAGGCCCTCAGCACTGCAGAGTAAAAATCTGAGAGACCTGCTGTACTCAGCCTCTCCAGCTACATGAGGAACAGCTGCCGGTCTAACCCTAATCCACCAGCTCTCCTCAGCAGCGTGCATGCTGGTTCCCTCCAGCCGACATCAGTGTGGTTCAGCAGTCTCTGCACTGCTTTTAGCTGGAAAGCAGCCACCCTGCTCTCCAGTTCCACCAAGCCCTGTCCTCCTTCGTGGACGGTCATGTACAACACTGCCACCCTCAGCCAGTGATGGCCCGATCAGAAAAAGTCCACCAGCTTGTGTTGCAGTTCTGCGAGCAGACCGGCGGGGGGGGTTGAGGACAGCCAGTTTATGCCACAGGGAAGATGCCACCAGGTTGTTGATTATCAGCACCCTCCCTCTATATGATACTTGGGACAGGAGCCACTTCCACCTGGCCAGTCTTGACACCACTGCCTGTAACAGACCCTCCCAGTTCTTCCTGGCCCACTTCTCCCAACCGAGGTACACCCCCAAAACTTTAAGCCCTTCACAACCCCACTATAAACCCCCTGGAAGCAGAGGAGGGGCCTTATCCCCCCATGCCCCACATAACAGAGCTTTGCTCTTGCCCCAGTTTACCTTATCTGATGAAGCTCCCTCGTACACCTTCAGACTGGTCTCTAGTGCCTGCATATCCTGACCATCACAGAAACGTCATCTGCATATACTGACACTGCTATGCCTGTCACCACATCCATGCCTGTCCAGCATACTCCCTGCAGTCTCTTGCGTAGCAGTCCCCAAAAAGTCTCAATGGCTAGTGTATATAACGGCCGAGATAAAGGGCATCCTTGTCTAATGCCCTGCCTCACCCAGACTGGCCTACTGGGCCCCCCTCCCACCTTGACCATACATGACGCCCCAGCATACAACAGCTTCACACAGGTCAAAGAACTCTTCCCAAACCCAAACACAGACATCACATTAAACAGATACTCATGGTCCACTCTATCAAAAGCCTTCTCTTGATCTAAAGAGACCAGTCCGAAGTTCACATTAGAACCTCTTGACAAGTTCAACACGCCCCTAATTAAGAACAAGTTGTCCATGATTGAGCGTCCCGGTACATAATATGTTTGGTCCTTATGTACTATCGAGTCCAGATGGGACTTCAATCTGTTAGAGAGGACCTTGACAAATATATTGTAGTCCGCACAGAGTAATGCCACAGGCCTCCAGTTCTTAAGTTCATACAAGTCCCCTTTTTTGGGCAGGAGAGTCAGAGCCGCCCGACGGAAGCTCATCAGCAACTCTCCTACCCCGACGCATTCACGTAACACGCAACAGAAGTCCTGTCCTATTATTCCCCAGAATGTTTTATAAAACTCCACTGGGAGTCCATCGTCCCCCGGTGCACGACCGGGGGACATCTGGGTTACTGCCTCTGCCAGTTCATGGGACAACAGAGGAATGTCCATTTCATCCCTCTGTGCCAGATAGAGCTTAGGGAATCTTGCAAACAAGACCTGAGCACACATAGGATCACACATTTCTGCCCTATACAACTCAGTATAAAACACCACAGTCCCTTCCTGCATCTCCCCCACCACAGAGGTCACCCGCCCATCAGACAGCCGTAGACAATGCATACCCTTGGCTTCACCGCTTCACCGTCTTTCCAAACCAAAGAAGAAGGAGCTGAGAGCCTCCATCTCCTTGAGCATGGAGAACCTAGCTCTTACAAGTGCTCCCTTTGCTTGAACCTGGAAAATACTGCCCAGGTCCCTACGTAATTCAGCTAAATTAGCCTCGAGGTCTACATTGCCTTGCCCCACCATCTCTACCTCCATCTCACTAAATCAACGCTCTAGTTCCCCCAATACTCTCCTAGCCTCTGAGGATGAGAGAGCTGTATATTGTTGACAGAAAAGCAGAATTTGGACTTTCCTCACATCCCACCATTGACTCAGAGACTCATACTCCTCTCTTCACTGCTCCCACCTTTCCCAAAAGGTCTGGAAACCTGAGCAAAAAGTGGCATCTTGTAAGAGCTTTACATTAAACTTCCAATAGGATTCCTGCCGAGGCCCTGGTGAAATGGACAGCCGAGCCATGGTTATGTGGTGATCTGAAAACCCCACCGGGAGAATGGAAGCGCCCAACAGCCTATTGCACCGATTCCTGGACATGTAAAATCGATTAAGCCGGGCTGCACTCACCCTAGTCCCAAAGACCTTCACCCATGTATACTGTCTTGTGTTGGGCTGCACTCACCCTAGCCCCAAAGACCTTCACCCATGTATACTGTCTGGTGTTGGGATGCTTAGTTCTCCAAACATCCACCCAGTCGAACTGATTAATGATGTCCCTTAACACTCCCACTGACACTGAATGAGGCTTTTCCCCATTTCTGTCTTTCGTTAAAATCCATTGTACCGTTCCAGTCCCCTCTGACCACCAGCGTCTCTTCAGGCGCTACCTGTGAGAGTTCCTGTCTAAAACTCCCAAATAGAACCCCACTCTCTCTCCCTGTGTTAGGCGCATACACATTTATAAAGACAAAACCCATGTTGTTCATTTCTGCTTTTACAACAAGCATCCTACCCCTACACACCTCCTTTGAGGAGAACATTTTTACAGACAGACCCGGTACAAAAAGGACTGCCACCCCTGCACTAACATTTGTCCCATGGCTCAACACACTTGCCCCTTTCCACCAGAGCCCCCAATTGACTTCATTCAACACATCACTATGTGTCTCCTGCAGAAACAACACCCGTACCTTTTTTGGTTTGACATATTCACCCAACACACTCCTCTTTCCCGCATCTCTGGCACCATTTATATTGAGCGAGCCTACCGAAGTCTCCAGAAGTCTACCGAAGTCTCCAGAAGAAGTGGGAGAAAAGCCAGCAAAGAAATAGACTAATAGCAAAGCTCAAAAAGCATCAGTGCCAGAAAGAAACTATACATCTAAAGTGTCTGAAGGTAGACCCTTACGCACAGTTGTGACCCACTTCCTCAACCTAAACCGTTTCCTGGGTGAGATGACACCATGCCCCTCATTTTTCATAGCATGTTGTACGGATCTTACAAACTTTCTTGGATAAATAACTCCTCATCGTCCTCTTCCTCAGATTCACTTTCCTCCTCTCCATCTCCCATCCTGACCACCTGCCCCTTCCTCTCTACTCTCCTCATCCACTAGCACAATCTGACTAGACCCAGCCTCATCTACACCACAATCCATAGCATGACTGGACCCAGCCTCATCTACACCACCATCCATAGCATGACTAGACCCAGCCTCATCTACACCACCATCCATAGCATGACTAGACCCAGCCTCATCTACACCACCATCCATAACCTGACTAGACCCAGCCTCATCTACACCACCATCCATAGCATGACTAGACCCAGTCTCATCTACACCACCATCCATAGCATGACTAGACCCAGCCTCATCTACACCACCATCCATAGCATGACTAGACCCAGCCTCATCTACACCACCATCCATAGCATGACTAGACCCAGCCTCATCTACACCACCATCCATAGCATGACTAGACCCAGCCTCATCTACACCACCATCTCTAGCATGACTAGACCCAGCCTCATCTACACCACCATCCATAGCATGACTAGACCCAGCTTCATCTACACCACCATCCATAGCATGACTAGGCCCAGCCTCTGCATCTCATTGCCCCCTGCACGTTGACCTCGATTTCCCCCACTGGCGCTTGTGCCCTCACCTTGTCTGCGGCCTTTATGTGGGCACGCAAAGCTTTTATTCCCTAAATCCCCACACTCAAAACACCGTAGACTATCTGTGCTGGCAAACCCTGCATAGAGCCCCTCACCATGCCTCACTTTAAAATGCACATTTAGTTGTTGTTCATTGTTTTTCAGAAACATAAACACTTGGGGCGGCAGGGTAGCCTAGTGGTTAGAGCGTTGGACTAGTAACCGGAAGGTTGCAAGTTCAAATCCCCGAGCTGACAAGGTACAAATCCACTGTTCCCAGGCCGTCATTGAAAATAAGAATTTGTTCTTAACTGACTTGCCTGGTTAAATAAAGGTTAAATAAAGGTTAAATAAACAACAACAAAAAAACACTTGCCTCCGGAACAAAACAACGTGCTTAACGGCATCAGTCTGAAAGCCTGCTGACACGAAAACCCCTAGCAAACTTACCGAAACGACTCAGCTCTTTCCTGAGGACACGAAAACCGCTAGCAAACTTACCGAAACGACTCAGCTCTTTCCTGAGGACACGAAAACCGCTAGCAAACTTACTGAAACGACTCAGCTCTTTCCTGAGGACATGAAAACCGCTAGCAAACTTACCGAAACGACTCAGCTCTTTCCTGAGGACACGAAAACCGCTAGCAAACTTACCGAAACGACTCAGCTCTTTCCTGAGGACACGAAAAAACGCTAGCAAACTTACCGAAACGACTCAGCTCTTTCCTGAGGACACGAAAACCGCTAGGAAACTTACCGAAACGACTCAGCTCTTTCCTGATTTGAGGCAAATTTGCAACTACCACCCTGGTCAAAGGGGTAGAAAGAGGTGAAATTTGCACCCAACACCCCTTCCAAATATTCCACAAGCAATTAGCCTACCAACCAAATTTGCTCTTTTCATGAAGACAACCACAGCTTTGTTCATCCTAGAAGCAGAATGTATAAATTCAGCTCCTACCTGTTCACCGACTGCAAGCAAAACCTACTCCACTTTAACTCCATTCTAAGGAACACGCCTGAATCCATGCCGTATCGACAGCGTCTCCTCCGCGCTAGGTTGAGAAGCCATCGCGCACACACCACACCTTCCAAACCCCAGGAAACTAACTCTGTCCTCTTCCACCCTAACTTTGAAAAAATCTGTGGATACCGCTAAAATAAATAGTGCATTAACCCTCCACCATAGAAAAAATAAATGTAAAGAAAAGACCAAGGACAGAATAAAAAATTTTTTTAGGACAGAGCCCTCCACACCAGACACTCAAACTCCAAAAAACTCCCAGCATACACTACAAGAGAGAGCGAGAGAGACAGAGAGAGGAGATTAAGAGAGAGAGAGAGTTGACAGAGAGAGACAGACAGATATATTATTGGTGAGAGAGAGACAAAGAGAGGAGATTAAGAGAGTGTGAGATGGGAGAGAGGGATGAGAGTGTTTTGGGGGAGTGTGTGAGATAGAGACTGCATGCTAACAGGAGTACGACAGCTGACCCATCTATGTCTCAGCGCAACCCACCACAGACACACACACATGTACGTGATTAGGAGCTTTCCATGCTCCCTTGGCTTTCAGCTCTCCAGTCCTCCTCATGACTTTTAGTGCTGCAGCTCAATAAGACACAGCAGCTACAGGTGTCCAGAACATACAGTACAGTATACAGTACTTTTCAAGGCCCTCTGGGCAATCAGTCTTTAAAGCCCCAAGAGACATGATATACTCTCCTCTCTCTCTCTCTCTCTCTCTCTCTCTCTCTCTCTCTCTCTCTCTCTCACAGCCCATGCACAGCCCTGTTCTCTCTGACCTCTCTCCTGATAACCCCTTCCTGTCATTACCCTCCCTCCTCCCCCCTCACTCCCTCCATCTCCACTGGGGGGAGTAGCCCTGGTCAGGAAGTGGAGAGGAACTTGCTCCTAACAAATGCTTTGACCCCAGAGCTGGAAGGAAGTGAACAGGATACTCCCAGAGAACAGCACAGGGATGTGGCTCAGATGCAGTCTGCTCTGCTGCCTCCTGGCCCCCGGTGTGTGTGTGTCTTTCAGAGCAGCTTTATAATAGAGCAGGGCCTCTGTAACCGTGGCCCTTGAGGCCCCCCTCTAAACACAAGACTTCCCTCCCCTCCTGCTCCTCCTGGACCCCTGATCATCTCTGCAGATTAATGGACTGTCTATCCCTCTGAGCTGGCCAAGAGCTGACTACATCCAGGAAGCTGTCTGCTGTAAATCAATCAAACCCCAATTAAACACACATTCACACACACACATGCAAGCAGGCATGCAAACACACACACACACATCAGCAGAGTAGAGCTGTGTCATTTTCTCTCTCTCTCTCTCTCTCTCTCTCTCTCTCTCTCTCTCTCTCTCTCTCTCTCTCTCTGTCTCTCTCTCTCTCTGTCTCTCTCTCTCTGGTGGTCATTTTCCATCAGGCTGTCATGCAACACACGCTGGCACAAATGTCAGGAACACTTTCTCCTGCCAGGTCTCACACAGGCACTTGTGTGTGCCAGGACGTCACTAACACCCTCCCTCTCCGACTCTGTCCTTGTCTCTTTCCTCTTCCCTGGTTCTCTCACTCTGTCCTCTCTTTCCTCTTCCCTCCTTCTCCCACTCTGTCCTTCTCTTTCCCCTCCCTCTCTTCCATTCTCTCTTCTCTCTCCCCCGCCCCCTCTCTCCCCCTCTCTCTACCCCCGTCCCCCCCCCCCCCGTCCCCCTCTCAGCTCCCTCACTTCATCAACAGTTCCCTGCCGGCCCATGAGAAGACCACGGCACTTCAGATTGACAACTACTTCCGCCAGGAGCTCATCTACAAACGCAATGAGCGAATGGCACGCCGCATCTCCGCCCTCATCCAGCGAAACCCCTCCCAGACCTTCTTCTTTGCTTTTGGTGCAGGTGAGTGGGAAGGGTTGTAAGGTTATGAGTCCAGTTAACCACATAACACTCATCTAAGGTCAGTTTCACATTTTACCACTTTATTTTCTTGATTTATTTCACCTTTATTTAACCAGGTAGGCTAGTTGAGAACAAGTTCTCATTTGCAACTGTGACCTGGCCAAGATAAAGCATAGCAGTGTGAACAGACAACACAGAGTTACACATGGAGTAAACAATTAACAAGTCAATAACACAGTAGAAAAAAAAGATTGTCTATATACATTGTGTGCAAAAGGCATGAGGAGGTAGGCGAATAATTACAATTTTGCAGATTAACACTGGAGTGATAAATGATCAGATGGTCATGTACAGGTAGAGATATTGGTGTGCAAAAGAAAAGTAAATAAATATAAACAGTATGGGGATGAGGTAGGTAAAATTGGGTGGGCTATTTACCGATAGACTATGTACAGCTGCAGCGATCGGTTAGCTGCTCAGATAGCAGATGTTTGAAGTTGGTGAGGGAGATAAAAGTCTCCAACTTCAGCGATTTTTGCAATTCGTTCCAGTCACAGGCAGCAGAGAACTGGAACGAAAGGGTTAGGTTAGGATTTAGGGAGGGTAAGCTCAACCTAGATCTGTGCCTATGGGCACCTCTATGGGACCCCATCTATGGTACTCTGTTGTGCTCACAGAAACTGTGTGTTCGTCTTTCACAAACCCTGAAGCTTAGTTATTTGACATTGGGAGCTGGAAGTGGCTGCAGGGTGGATGACGGCGACAGTAGTAAATTATAGATTACCTGTCTTTATGGCCCAGTCAGAGGTGGGTTTTGGCAGCCAGAGGACAGGAGACAGATGAAGGCTGGAGGCCATGTTCACAGTGCTGCCCTGCACCTCAGCCCACCGTTAGCTCTCCCCAGCCACCAGTAAAGACTAATGGGGCGTAGAGAGGAGAGGAGAGGAGAGGAGAGGAGAGGAGAGGAGAGGAGAGGAGAGGAGAGGAGAGGAGAGGAGAGGAGAGGAGAGGAGAGGAGAGGAGAGGAGAGCTTACACCCAACATCTCAGTGGAGGCAAGGAATGCTCACGGATACAGTTACATCTACATCTGCACAGTGTCTGAATGTCTGGTTGTGTGTGTTTGTGTGTGGGTCTGTGTGTATGGGGGGGACAGCGAGTGAGAAAGAGATATCAGGTTTGTGTCTGGTTAGTGTTTGTACCCATGTTAATGTGTTTACGCTGAGCAAAATGCTCTCAATCTTGTGTTTGAAAGCTGGAGAAAGTGCAGGACAATAATAGTCTTCAATTGTTCCCAGATCTCTGGCATGTAGAAACACATGTAAAATACACACATGCACAAACACACACACACACACACACACAACAGCAGTTCCCTCCCAAATCCAGAAATGAAGAAACCATGAGATGTTTGTTTCAATTATCATTCCACACTAATGCTGCTAATGTTTCCTGAATGTTGCAGTGTGTCCTGGGGGAGAGGGGAGTGTGTGTATGTGTGTAAATGGGTGGTGCAGTCTCCTGGGTGTGTGCTTAGTGCTGTGCACCATACTGCATGATTAATGCTGATCGCCTGGTTCCTTCCTCTGAGCATTTTTCACTCCCTCGCTCCTTCTACCCAGTGTTTGGACAAGGCCACTGCAGCAATAACCAGCTGTGCAGAGATAGAGTGTGCACAGTATGTGTGTGTACAGTATGTGTGTTTGTGTGTGTGTGTGTGTGTGTACATGATTATACTGTAAGTGTACTATAGCTGTGTGTTCACAAGTGTACACACTTTCCCATTCTACATCACTCTGATGTAGGGCTGGTGTAGGGTGGAGTTGGAGGTATAGACTCTGATGTAGGGCTGGTGTAGGGTGGAGTTGGAGGTATAGACTGATGTAGGGCTGGTTTATGGTAGGTTTGGAGGTATAGACTCTGATGTAGGGCTGGTGTAGGGTGGAGTTGGAGGTATAGACTCTGATGTAGGGCTGGTGTAAGGTGGAGTTGGAGGTATAGACTCTGATGTAGGGCTGGTGTAAGGTGGAGTTGGAGGTATAGACTCTGATGTAGGGCTGGTGTACGGTGGAGTTGGAGGTATAGACTCTGATGTAGGGCTGGTGTAAGGTGGAGTTGGAGGAATAGACTCTGATGTAGGGCTGGTGTAGTGTGGAGTTGGAGGTATAGACTCTGATGTAGGGCTGGTGTAAGGTGGAGTTGGAGGAATAGACTCTGATGTAGGGCTGGTGTAGGGTGGAGTTGGAGGTATAGACTCTGATGTAGGGCTGGTGTAGGGTGGAGTTGGAGGTATAGACTCTGATGTAGGGCTGGTGTAGGGTGGAGTTGGAGGTATAGACTGATGTAGGGCTGGTGTAGGGTGGAGTTGGAGGTATAGACTGTGATGTAGGGCTGGTGTAGGGTGGAGTTGGAGGTATAGACTCTGATGTAGGGCTGGTGTAGGGTGGAGTTGGAGGTATAGACTGTGATGTAGGGCTGTTGTAGGGTGGAATTGAAGGTATAGACTCTGATGTAGGGCTTGTGTAGGGTGGAGTTGGAAGTATAGACTGATGTAGGGCTGGTTTATGGTAGATTTGGAGGTATAGACTCTGATGTAGGGCTGGTGTAAGGTGGAGATGGTGGTATAGACTCTGATGTAGGGCTGGTGTAGGGTGGAGTTGGAGGTATTGACTCTGATGTAGAGTTCGTGTAGTGTGGAGTTGGAGGTATAGAACTGGTGTATAAGATTTGGTGTATGGCCTGTGATGACCTCACCTGGGTGCCTGGTGAACAGGATAGTGCCAAGTCACCTGTTGGCCATCTGTCTGTCTGTCTGCGTTCCTTCAGCTGACAGGCCGGTGTGTGTGTGACTATGTGTCTGTGTCTGTGTGTGTGTGAGGGCTGACAGGTAGTGTGAGCTGATGACCGGGCAGTAACCCAGGAGTACAGACGCGAGCGCCAGGCCGTGGAGAACTACGTTTCCTCTAGGTTCTCTCCCAGGCGCCTGAAGCAGCTCTCAGAGAAGCAGATATCAAAATATCCCACAGTCACCTTCTGACATCATCTTCTGGTAACACTTTACTTATGAAGTGTTAAATTGGCTGATAAATATGCATAGCACCTTATAGATTTAGCCATAGAGCATAGTACTGGTGAGGCCTATGGGAACACTGTACTCTGCCATCGTCTTCTTTCTGTCAGTTTATTGGCTCAGCTCTGTCTGTCTCTGCTTTCATATCTGTCTGTCCGTCTGTCTCTGTCTTAATCACAGTATTTCTGTCTCTGTATCATCACTGTCTGTTTGTATTTCTCTCTCTGTGTCTGTCTGTCTTGGCCCATCGGTCCAGGGCCTTCTCTGACACCTTCTCCATCATCCCAGCTGCAGACTCTTCAGAGCAAAGCAGAGCTGGAGGAGAAATAGTGTTTATAAGAGCTCCTTCCTTCCATATGGCTGATAACTATTAACGTTCCCCGCTGCATTTGCCTTGGACGCCGTACTACAGGAACCATGTCCAGACTACAGAAAGAAGAACGGGAGGAAAAGAGCGGGCGTCCAGGTTAAGGCATTCTAGAGTTACCCGTGCCGTTTTATGACTTTTCCGGGGGTAATTAAACCATACGATATGTGTATAAAGTGGTTTGGGCAGGCCACCCATTTTGCCACAGCACCCCCCCTCCCCTCCATCTTGCCACAGCATCCGCTTATTTATGAAAATCAAGAGGGGATCATGGAGTCATAACATAACAAGCAGAAAATAAATGCTCTATCCAACAGAAATTCTGAGTGGTCGTTATAGTGACAGTGGTGTTACAGTATGAGTGGTGTTACAGTGACAGTGTTACAGTGAGAGTGGTGTTACAGTGACAGTGGTGTTACAGTGACAGTGGTGTTACAGTATGAGTGGTGTTACAGTGACAGTGTTGTTACAGCGAGAGTGGTGTTACAGTGACAGTGGTGTTACAGTATGAGTGGTGTTACAGTGACAGTGTTGTTACAGTGAGAGTGGTGTTACAGTGACAGTGGTGTTACAGTATGAGTGGTGTTACAGTGAGAGTGGTGTTACAGTGACAGTGTTACAGTGAGAGTGGTGTTACAGTGACAGTGGTGTTACAGTATGAGTGGTGTTACAGTGACAGTGTTGTTACAGTGAGAGTGGTGTTACAGTATGAGTGGTGTTACAGTGAGAGTGGTGTTACAGTGAGAGTGGTGTTACAGTGACAGAGTTGTTACAGTGAGAGTGGTGTTACAGTATGAGTGGTGTTACAGTGACAGTGTTGTTACAGTGAGAGTGGTGTTACAGTGACAGTGGTGTTACAGTATGAGTGGTGTTACAGTGAGAGTGGTGTTACAGTGACAGTGGTGTTACAGTATGAGTGGTGTTACAGTGACAGTGTTACAGTGAGAGTGGTGTTACAGTGACAGTGGTGTTACAGTATGAGTGGTGTTACAGTGACAGTGTTGTTACAGTGAGAGTGGTGTTACAGTGACAGTGGTGTTACAGTATGAGTGGTGTTACAGTGAGAGTGGTGTTACAGTGAGAGTGGTGTTACAGTGACAGTGTTGTTACAGTGACAGTGGTGTTACAGTGACAGTGGTGTTACAGTGACAGTGGTGTTACAGTGAGAGTGGTGTTACAGTGACAGTGTTGTTACAGTGAGAGTGGTGGTACAGTGAGAGTGGTGTTACAGTGAGAGTGGTGTTACAGTGACAGTGTTGTTACAGTGACAGTGGTGTTACAGTGAGAGTGGTGTTACAGTGAGAGTGGTGTTACAGTGACAGTGGTGTTACAGTATGAGTGGTGTGACAGTGGTGTTACAGTATGAGTGGTGTTACAGTGACAGTGTTGTTACAGTGAGAGTGGTGTTACAGTGACAGTGGTGTTACAGTATGAGTGGTGTTACAGTGAGAGTGGTGTTACAGTGAGAGTGGTGTTACAGTGACAGTGTTGTTACAGTGACAGTGGTGTTACAGTGAGAGTGGTGTTACAGTGACAGTGGTGTTACAGTGAGAGTGGTGTTACAGTGACAGTGTTGTTACAGTGAGAGTGGTGGTACAGTGAGAGTGGTGTTACAGTGAGAGTGGTGTTACAGTGACAGTGTTGTTACAGTGACAGTGGTGTTACAGTGAGAGTGGTGTTACAGTGAGAGTGGTGTTACAGTGACAGTGGTGTTACAGTATGAGTGGTGTGACAGTGTTGTTACAGTGAGAGTGGTGTTACAGTGACAGTGGTGTTACAGTATGAGTGGTGTTACAGTGACAGTGTTGTTACAGTGAGAGTGGTGTTACAGTGACAGTGGTGTTACAGTGAGAGTGGTGTTACAGTGACAGTGTTGTTACAGTGAGAGTGGTGTTACAGTATGAGTGGTGTTACAGTGACAGTGTTGTTACAGTGACAGTGGTGTTACAGTGAGAGTGGTGTTACAGTGACAGTGGTGTTACAGTGAGAGTGGTGTTACAGTGACAGTGTTGTTACAGTGACAGTGGTGTTACAGTGACAGTGGTGTTACAGTGAGAGTTTAGTTACAATGAGAGTGGCGTTACAGTGACAGTGTTGTTACATTGAGAGTGTTGTTACAGTGAGAGTGGTGTTACAGTGAGAGTGGTGTTACAGTGAGAGTGGTGTTACAGTAAGAGAAGCGTTACAGTGAGAGTGGTGTTACAGTGAAAGTTGTGTTACACTGAGAGTGGTGTTACACTGAGAGTGGTGTTACAGTGACAGTGTTGTTACAGTGAGAGCGGTGCTACAATGGCAGTGTTGTTACGGGGAGAGTGGTGTAACAGTGAGTGTGGTGTTACAGTGAGAGTGGTGTTACAGGGACAGTGTTGTTACAGTATGAGTGGTGTTACAGTGACAGTGTTGTTACAGTGAGAGTGGTGTTACAGTGACAGTGGTGTTACAGTATGAGTGGTGTTACAGTGAGAGTGGTGTTACAGTGACAGTGGTGTTACAGTATGAGTGGTGTTACAGTGAGAGTGGTGTTACAGTGACAGTGTTACAGTGAGAGTGGTGTTACAGTGACAGTGGTGTTACAGTATGAGTGGTGTTACAGTGACAGTGTTGTTACAGTGAGAGTGGTGTTACAGTGACAGTGGTGTTACAGTATGAGTGGTGTTACAGTGAGAGTGGTGTTACAGTGAGAGTGGTGTTACAGTGACAGTGTTGTTACAGTGACAGTGGTGTTACAGTGAGAGTGGTGTTACAGTGACAGTGTTGTTACAGTGAGAGTGGTGGTACAGTGAGAGTGGTGTTACAGTGAGAGTGGTGTTACAGTGACAGTGTTGTTACAGTGACAGTGGTGTTACAGTGACAGTGGTGTTACAGTATGAGTGGTGTTACAGTGACAGTGGTGTTACAGTATGAGTGGTGTTACAGTGAGAGTGGTGTTACAGTGAGAGTGGTGTTACAGTGACAGTGTTGTTACAGTGACAGTGGTGTTACAGTGAGAGTGGTGTTACAGTGACAGTGTTGTTACAGTGAGAGTGGTGGTACAGTGAGAGTGGTGTTACAGTGAGAGTGGTGTTACAGTGACAGTGGTGTTACAGTGAGAGTGGTGTTACAGTGACAGTGGTGTTACAGTATGAGTGGTGTGACAGTGTTGTTACAGTGAGAGTGGTGTTACAGTGACAGTGGTGTTACAGTATGAGTGGTGTTACAGTGACAGTGTTGTTACAGTGAGAGTGGTGTTACAGTGAGAGTGGTGTTACAGTGACAGTGTTGTTACAGTGAGAGTGGTGTTACAGTATGAGTGGTGTTACAGTGACAGTGTTGTTACAGTGACAGTGGTGTTACAGTGAGAGTGGTGTTACAGTGACAGTGGTGTTACAGTGAGAGTGGTGTTACAGTGACAGTGGTGTTACAGTGAGAGTGGTGTTACAGTGACAGTGTTGTTACAGTGACAGTGGTGTTACAGTGACAGTGTTGTTACAGTGAGAGTTTAGTTACAATGAGAGTGGCGTTACAGTGACAGTGTTGTTACATTGAGAGTGTTGTTACAGTGAGAGTGGTGTTACAGTGAGAGTGGTGTTACAGTGAGAGTGGTGTTACAGTAAGAGAAGCGTTACAGTGAGAGTGGTGTTACAGTGAAAGTTGTGTTACACTGAGAGTGGTGTTACACTGAGAGTGGTGTTACAGTGACAGTGTTGTTACAGTGAGAGGGGTGCTACAATGGCAGTGTTGTTACGGGGAGAGTGGTGTAACAGTGAGTGTGGTGTTACAGTGAGAGTGGTGTTACAGGGACAGTGTTGTTACAGTATGAGTGGTGTTACAGTGAGAGGGGGCTAGAGGTCGACCGATTAATCGGAATGACCGATTAATTAGGGCCGATTTCAAGTTTTCATAACAATCGGAAATTTGTATTTTTGGGCACTGATTTTGCCGATTTAATTATTATTATTTTATTTTTTTCTACCTTTATTTAACTAGGAGTCCGTTAAAGTCCGTTAAAGAACACATTCTTATTTTCAATGACGGCCTAGGAACGGTGGGTTAACCGCCTTGTTCAGGGGCAGAATGACAGATTTTGCAACCTTACAGTTAACTACCACCTGCCTCTTATTGCACTCCACGAGGAGCCTGCCTGTTAAGCGAATGGAGTAGAAGCCAAGGTAAGTTGCTAGCTAGCCTTAAACTTATCTTATAAAAAACAATCAATCAATCATAATCACTAGTTATAACTACACATGGTTGCTGATATTACTAGTTTATCTAGCGTGTCCTGCGTTGCATATAATTGATGCAACACTGGGGGATGATTTAACAAAAGCGCATTTGCGAAAAAAGCACAATCGTTGGTTGATTGTACCTAACCATAAACACCAATGCCTTTCTTAAAATCAATACACAGAAGTATATATTTTTAAACCTGCATATTTAGCTAAAAGAAATCCAGGTTAGCAGGCAATATTAACCAGGTGAAATTGTGTCATTTCTTTTGCGTTCATTGCACACAGAGTCAGGGTATGTGCAACAGTTTGGGCCGCCTGGCTCATTGCGAACTAATTTGCCTGAGTTTTACGTAATTATGACATAACATTGATGGTTGTGCAATGTAACAAGAATATTTAGACTTAGGGATGCCACCTGTTAGATAAAATACAGAACAGTTCCGTATTTCACTGAAATAATAAACGTTTTGTTTTCAAAATGATAGTTTACGGATTCGACCATATTAATGACCAAAGGCTCGTATTTCTGTGTGTTATTATGTTATAATTAAGTCTATGATTTGATAGAGCAGTCTGACTGAGCGATGGTAGGCAGCAGCAGGCTCGTAAGCATTCATTCAAACAGCACTTTCGTGCGTTTTTCTAGCAGCTCTTCGCAAGCACAGCGCTGTTTATGACTTCAAGCCTATCAACCTAATGGCTGGTGTAAAATAGTCCTATAAATACTATATTAACTACAACCTAAAACCTCTTACCTTGGAATATTGAAGTCTCATGTTAAAAGGAACCACTAACTTTCATATGTTCTCATGTTCTGAGCAAGGAACTCAAATGTTAGCTTTTTTACATGGCACATATTGCACATTTACTTCTCCAACACTTTGTTTTTGCATTATTTAAACCAAATTGAAATGTAATTAATGTATTATATTAAGTTTTTAAAAAGTGTTCATGGGCCTCCCGGGTGGCACAGTGGTTAAGGGTGCTGTACTGCAGCGCCAGCTGTGCCACCAGCGGGTGGGTTTGCGCCTTGCTTTGTCGTAACCGGCCGCGACCGGGAGGTACGTGGGGCGACGCACAATTGGCCTAGCGTCGTCCGGGTTAGGGAGGGTTTGGCCGGTAGGGATATCCTTGTCTCATCGCGCACCAGCGACTCCTGTGGCAGGCCGGGCACAGTGCACGCTAACCAAGGTTGCCAGGTGCACGGTGTTTCCTCCAACACATTGGTGCGGCTGGCTTCCGGGTTGGATGCGCGCTGTGTTAAGAAGCAGTGCGGCTTGGTTGGGTTGTGTATTGGAGGACGCATGACTTTCAACCTTCGTCTCTCCCTAGCCCGTATGGGAGTTGTAGCGATGAGACAAGATAGTAGCTACTAACAATTGGATACCACGGAATTGGGGAGAAAAAGGTTCATTCAGTATTACAAATACATTTTATTTTTTTTAATCGGCTGATTAATCGGTATCTGCTTTTTTTGGTCCTCCAATTAATCGGTATCGGCGCTGAAAAAAATCATAATCGGTCGACCTCTAGTTGGGACAGGTGGAATTGTTCTCACAGGAACTGACTTTATATACAGATGTATCCAGCAGTGTCTCCACCCTTCCTCTCTCTATCTATCCATCTCTCTCCCCCATCTGCTCCTTTTATCTTCAGTGCTTTGTTCTTCAGGGAGCTCATCATGTGACTGTACTGTAAGAGCCAGACTGTTACTGTACTGTTACTGTGGTGTAACATCCAGAATCCTGGGCAGCAGCCTTCTACTGTAAGGACTGTGGCAGTACAGCATACCACACTGGTGATCTGGCCAAGACAATGTTGTACACTTTTCCATGGACAGAATGACACAGCACCAGCTGATAGGAATTGGTTAAGAGCACACTCACAAGCACTTTCTCTTTCATTGGCCAACACACACACACACCACCTCTACATAACACACTAATATTCATGATCAGTTTGATGAGGAGGAGGTGGTGCGGCAGTGTGTTGGAGCAGCGTTTCAGAAGGTTCTCATTTGCTAATTCCTTGCTGCTGCCTACGTTCTATTATTGAAAACATCCCCTGGAATTTCCTCCAGCAACCACAGCCCAGCCACCACTTCACTGAGAAAGTGTGTTGCAGTGTGTGTGTGTGTGTGTTCGTCGTGTGTGTGTGTATACATGTGTGTCTGTAAGGGGACTGTGAGTTGTGAGTTGTATGACCTAGATAGTTGTTTATTAATGACTACAGCAATAAAATACATAATCAATATTTATATTTACTTTTGTCTGTTGCACAGAGTTTTTGTGTGCACTGTGTATGTGTGTTTATCTATACTAGGTTATTATTCCTGTCTGTTTGTTCAGACTTTAGATTTTTTTTTTTATAATATTAAAACAAAGAATATTTCAGTGCAGGTTTTTCCATTCTGTTGAAACGATGGTCCTATTGTTCCACTCTAGATTTCTCCTGCTTTGTCACAACGTCTCCCTCGTTCTCTCTTTCTTCTCTTCTCTCTCTTCCTCGTCTGTCTCTGTCTGCTTTCCTGTCTGCCTCCATCCCCCCTGTATCACACTGACGCCATCTCTCTCTCTTCTTTAACTCCATCTGCTCTGTCTCACTCTGTCTTTCCATGTCATCCCCTCCTCCCAGTAGGAACGTTTTATGGAAACAGAAAATAGTACAGAAGGATAGGAGGAGAAACAAAGGGACACCAGTGAAAGATGACTAGAGGTCTTGCACTGATAGCTCTGTATTGTATTTGTACAGGTGTGTCAGTGTGTGTGTTTGTTGTGTTGTGAATGTGTGTTTCTGTATTACTGTATCAGTGTGGCTGTATTATTTGACAGTGGTGCCTCTGTCCTGTTTTAGTGTCCACCCTGTTGGGCTAACGTGTCACTCCCTGCCTCCCCCTCTCCTACTCACCCCCTCCCGTGCGTGAGACTGACGATGCACAGGCCCCGTCTCCCGTGTCACTGGGCTGGGGCGGGGGTCAGCCTTTTTTGTCTTGCATACGTCTTTAACTCAAACATACAAGCACGCACACAGACACGCAAACACACACACAAGACAGGCAGATGCACACACACACAGGCACACATACAAGGTCTGTCTGATATTAGATCCACCACAAGTCAGAGCTGAAGAGGTGCGATATTAAAACGTAATCTTTGCATCAGTCATCTCCCCATTAGCAGCAGACCCAGTGTGGAGCCTCATCACTTGCCTGTCTCCAACTCTCCTTACAGTCTCTATACAGCGCAAGGCAGCAGCATGAAAATCTCTCACAAACATTTTATTGACATTATTACATATTTTACATACACAACCATTCAAAAGTTTGGGGTCACTTAAAAATTTCCTTGTTTTTGAAAGAAAAGCAACATTTTTGTTCATTAAAATAACATCCAATTGATCAGAAATGCAATGTTGTCACGTTCTGACCTTGTTTTGTCTTTTGTTTTAGTATGGTCAGGGCGTGAGTTGGGTGGGTTGTCTATGTTCGTTTTCTAGGATTTGCCATTTCAGTGTTTGACCTGGTATGGTTCTCAATCAGAGGCAGCTGTCAATCGTTGTCCCTGATTGAGAACCATATTTAGGGAGCCTGGTGTCTATTGTGTTTTGTGGGTGGTTGTTTTCTGTCTTTGTGTGTCTCCACCAGACAGAACTGTTTCGGTTGTTTTCTGTCTTTGTGTGTCTGCACCAGACAGAACTGTTTCTGTTGTTTTCTGTCTTTGTGTGTCTGCACCAGACAGAACTGTTTCTGTTGTTTTCTGTCTTTGTGTGTCTCCACCAGACAGAACTGTTTCGGTTGTTTTCTGTCTTTGTGTGTCTGCACCAGACAGAACTGTTTCTGTTGTTTTCTGTCTTTGTGTGTCTCCACCAGACAGAACTGTTTCTGTTGTTTTCTGTCTTTATGTGTCTCCACCAGACAACTGTTTCTGTTGTTTTCTGTCTTTATGTGTCTGCACCAGACAGAACTGTTTCTGTTGTTTTCTGTCTTTGTGTGTCTGCACCAGACAGAACTGTTTCGGTTGTTTTCTGTGTTTGTGTGTCTCCACCAGACAGAACTGTTTCTGTTGTTTTCTGTCTTTGTGTGTCTGCACCAGACAGAACTGTTTCTGTTGTTTTCTGTCTTTGTTTTCTGTCTCTGTTCCAAGATGGCGTAGCAGTAAGTCGTCCTGTCGTGTCCCTGTATATTTCGTTTATTTTTCGTTTTTTACATATTTTTCGTTTTTCACATAGCTATCCCTTTAAAAACATTTTGCTAAACCTAAGCTTCCAAATACTCTCCTGCTACCCGCCTCACCCAATGTAGCTATTTTTCCTAAAGTATTTATACTTACTTCGGAACCCCTCAACTGAAGCTAGCCAGCTAACCACCAGCTATGCTAGCGGTCTTCAGCTAACCGGTCATCAGCTAACCTGTAGTTCGGAAAGCTCTCGCCAGTTCGAACAACGCGTCTCTAACCAGAGCATAACGGACCTATTTATTTTTCATCCCCGGATTCCCACCACAAACGGAAATTTTTTCAGCTGGATTTTTCAGCTGGATCTTCACAACTAGCTATCTAGCTAAACCGCAACCCCGGATGATTACCCCTGGCTAGCGTTTCCACCCACTTAGCTTGAAGCTAGCCCGGCCTGCGCTACCACCGTAGCATACTCCTGAGCTACAATACCCGGGCCCACGACCGGTCTATCGATGTCACCGCATGAAGAGGAATAAACAGACTCACCCCATCGCGACGTCCCCCAAAGGCTAACTCTCTAGCCCTCGCTATCTCCCTGCTTGCTAATTCGGCCTGCTAACTGCTAGCTTGTCCAGCTCCGGTCCGCTAACTGCTACCTTGTCTAGCCCGGGCCTACAAACTGTTAGCTTGTTAGCACAGGCCTGCTAACCGCCTGAATCGCAGCGTCCCAAACGCTCACCGGACCCATATTTACTTTCTATCTCTTTTGACTTTTAATTTGTTTATACCTTCCGGAAACCTGCCTCACCCAATGTGATACGGAATCGCTATTATTTTTTATTTATTTTTAGAACACACTCAAGAACCTCCAGAAGCTAACCAGCTAACTAGCTACAAGCTATTTAGTCATTGTTAGTTTTTTTTTACCTGGATAACACTAGCCAGTCCAGCTTCCCTGCCCCATCCACCACTGCCCCCTGGACACTGATCTCTTGGCTACATAGCTGATGCACGCTGGACTGTCCATTAATCACGGTACTCCATTCTGCTTGTTTGTTTTATCTGTTGGCCCCGTTGCCTAGTCTACGCCATTTTACCTGCTGTTGTTGTGCTAGCTGATTAGCTGTTGTCTCACCTACTGTTTTAGCTAGCTTTCCCAATTCAACACCTGTGATTACTGTATGCCTCGCTGTATGTCTCTCTCAAATGTCAATATGCCTTGTATACTGTTGTTCAGGTTAGTTATCATTGTTTTAGTTCACAATGGAGCCCCTAGTTCCAAATCAAATCAAATCAAATTTATTTATATAGCCCTTCGTACATCAGCTGATATCTCAAAGTGCTGTACAGAAACCCAGCCTAAAACCCCAAACAGCAAGCAATGCAGGTGTAGAAGCACGGTGGCTAGGAAAAACTCCCTAGAAAGGCCAATACCTAGGAAGAAACCTAGAGAGGAACCAGGCTATGTGGGGTGGCCAGTCCTCTCCTGGCTGTGCCGGGTGGAGATTATAACAGAACATGGCCAAGATGTTCAAATGTTCATAAATGACCAGCATGGTCGAATAATAATAAGGCAGAACAGTTGAAACTGGAGCAGCAGCACAGTCAGGTGGAAGTTGAAACTGGAGCAGCAGCATGGCCAGGTGGACTGGGGACAGCAAGGAGTCATCATGTCAGGTAGTCCTGGGGCATGGTCCTAGTTCCACTCTTCATACCCCTGATAACTCCTTTGTCCCACCTCCCACACATGCGGTGACCTCACCCATTACTACCAGCATGTCCAGAGATACAACCTCTCTCATCATCACCCAGTGCCTGGGCTTACCTCCGCTGTACCCGCACCCCACCATACCCCTGTCTGCGCATTATGCCCTGAATATATTCTACCATGCCCAGAAACCTGCTCCTCTTATTCTCTGTCCCCAACGCTCTAGGCGACCAGTTTTGATAGCCTTTAGCCGCACCCTCATACTACTCCTTCTCTGTTCCGCGGGTGATGTGGAGGTAAACCCAGGCCCTGCATGTCCCCAGGCACCCTCATTTGTTGACTTCTGTGATCGAAAAAGCCTTGGTTTCATGCATGTCAACATCAGAAGCCTCCTCCCTAAGTTTGTCTTACTCACTGCTTTAGCACACTCTGCTAACCCTGATGTCCTTGCTGTGTCTGAATCCTGGATCAGGAAGGCCACCAAAAATTCAGAGATTTCCATACCCAACTATAACATCTTCCGTCAAGATAGAACTGCCAAAGGGGGAGGAGTTGCAGTTTACTGCAGAGATAGCCTGCAAAGTAATGTCATACTTTCCAGGTCCATACCCAAACAGTTCGAACTACTAATTTTGAAAATTACTCTCTCCAGAAATAAGTCTCTCACGGTTGCCGCCTCCTACCGACCCCCCTCAGCTCCCAGCTGTGCCCTGGACACCATTTGTGAATTGATCGCCCCCCATCTAGCTTCAGAGTTTGTTCTGTTAGGTGACCTAAACTGGGATATGCTTAACACCCCGCCAGTCCTACAATCTAAGCTAGATGCCCTCAATCTCACACAAATCATCAAGGAACCCACCAGGTACAACCCTAACTCTGTAAACAAGGGCACCCTCATAGACGTCATCCTGACCAACTGGCCCTCCAAATACACCTCCGCTGTCTTCAACCAGGATCTCAGCGATCACTGCCTCATTGCCTGTATCCGCTACGGAGCCGCAGTCAAATGACCACCCCTCATCACTGTCAAACGCTCCCTAAAACACTTCTGTGAGCAGGCCTTTCTAATCGACCTGGAAGGACATTGACCTCATCTCGTCAGTTGAGGATGCCTGGTCATTCTTTAAAAGTAACTTCCTCACCATTTTAGATAAGCATGCTCCGTTCAAAAAATGCAGAACTAAGAACAGATACAGCCCTTGGTTCACCCCAGACCTGACTGCCCTCGACCAGCACAAAAACATCCTGTGGCGGACTGCAATAGCATCGAATAGTCCCCGTGATATGCAACTGTTCAGGGAAGTCCGGAACCAATACACACAGTCAGTCAGGAAAGCTAAGGCCAGCTTCTTCAGGCAGAAGTTTGCATCCTGTAGCTCCAACTCCAAAAAGTTCTGGGACACTGTGAAGTCCATGGAGAACAAGAGCACCTCCTCCCAGCTGCCCACTGCACTGAGGCTAGGTAACACGGTCACCACTGATAAATCCATGATTATCGAAAACTTCAATAAGCATTTCTCAACGGCTGGCCATGCCTTCCGCCTGGCTACTTCAACCTCGGCCAACAGCTCCGCCCCCCCCGCAGCTCCTCGCCCAAGCCTCTCCAGGTTCTCCTTTACCCAAATCCAGATAGCAGATGTTCTGAAAGAGGTGCAAAACCTGGACCCGTACAAATCAGCTGGGCTTGACAATCTGGACCCTCTATTTCTGAAACTATCTGCCACCATTGCCGCAACCCCTATTACCAGCCTGTTCAACCTCTCTTTCATCTCGTCTGAGATCCCCAAGGATTGGAAAGCTGCCGCAGTCATCCCCCTCTTCAAAGGGGGAGACACCCTGGACCCAAACTGTTACAGACCTATATCCATCCTGCCCTGCCTATCTAAGGTCTTCGAAAGCCAAGTCAACAAACAGGTCACTGACCATCTCGAATCCCACCGTACCTTCTCCGCTGTGCAATCTGGTTTCCGAGCCGGTCATGGGTGCACCTCAGCCATACTCAAGGTACTAAACGATATCATAACCGCCATCGATAAAAGACAGTACTGTGCAGCCGTCTTCATCGACCTTGCCAAGGCTTTCGACTCTGTCAATCACCATATTCTTATCGACAGACTCAGTAGCCTCGGTTTTTCGGATGACTGCCTTGCCTGGTTCACCAATTACTTTGCAGACAGAGTTCAGTGAGTCAAATCGGAGGGCATGCTGTCCGGTCCTCTGGCAGTCTCTATGGGGGTGCCACAGGGTTCAATTCTCGGGCCGACTCTTTTCTCTGTGTATATCAATGATGTTGCTCTTGCTGCGGGCGATTCCCTGATCCACCTCTACGCAGACGACACCATTCTATATACTTTCGGCCCGTCTTTGGACACTGTGCTATCTAACCTCCAAACAAGCTTCAATGCCATACAACACTCCTTCCGTGGCCTCCAACTGCTCTTAAACTGGGGCGGCAGCGTAGCCTAGTGGTTAGAGCGTTGGACTAGTAACCGGAAGGTTGCGAGTTCAAACCCCCGAGCTGACAAGGTACAAATCTGTCGTTCTGCGCCTGAACAGGCAGTTAACCCACTGTTCCCAGGCCGTCATTGAAAATAAGAATGTGTTCTTAACTGACTTGCCTGGTTAAATAAAGGTAAAATAAAAATAAATAAATAAATAAACGCTAGTAAAACCAAATGCATGCTTTTCAACCGGTCGCTGCCTGCACCTGCATGCCCGGCTAGCATCACCACCCTGGATGGTTCCGACCTAGAATATGTGGACGTCTATAAGTACCTAGGTGTCTGGCTAGACTGCAAACTCTCCTTCCAGACTCATATCAAACATCTCCAATCGAAAATCAAATCAAGAGTCGGCTTTCTATTCCGCAACAAAGCCTCCTTCACTCACGCCGCCAAGCTTACCCTAGTAAAACTGACTATCCTACCGATCCTCGACTTTGGCGATGTCATCTACAAAATGGCTTCCAACACTCTACTCAGCAAACTGGATGCAGTCTATCACAGTGCCATCCGTTTTGTCACTAAAGCACCTTATACCACCCACCACTGCGACTTGTATGCTCTAGTCGGCTGGCCCTCGCTACATATTCGTCGCCAGACCCACTGGCTCCAGGTCATCTACAAGTCCATGCTAGGTAAAGCTCCGCCTTATCTCAGCTCACTGGTCACGATGGCAACGCCCATCCGTAGCACGCAACCATCACTCCTGTGTTCCAATGGCACGTTGTGTTAGCTAATCCAAGTTAATCATTTTAAAAGGCTAATTGATCATTAGAAAACCCTTTTGCAATTATATTAGCACAGCTGAAAACTGTTTTTCTGATTAAAGAAGCAATAAAACTGGCCTTCTTTAGACTAGTTGAGTATCTGGAACATCAGCATTTGTGGGTTCGGTTACAGGCTCAAAAAAGCCAGAAACAAAGAACTTTCTTCTGAAACGCGTCAGTCTATTCTTGTTTCTGAGAAATGAAGGCTATTCCATGTGAGAAATTGTCAAGAAACTGAAGATCTCGTACAACGCTGCGTACTACTCCCTTCACAGAACAGCGCAAACGGGCTCTAACCAGAATAGAAAGAGGAGTGGGAGGCCCCAGTGCACAACTAAGCAAGAGGACAAGTACATTAGAGTGTCTAGTTTGAGAAAGTCCTCAACTGTCAGCATCATTAAATATTACCCGCAAAACACCAGTCTCAACGTCAACAGTGAAGAGGCGACTCTGGGATACTGGCCTTCTAGACAGAGTTGCAAAGAAAAAGCCATATCTCAGACTGGCCAATAAAAAGAAAAGATTAAGAAGGGCAAAGGAACACAGACACTGGACAGAGGATCTCAATTAGACTTTTAAAATGATGGACTTGGATTAGCTAACACATTGCTATTGGAACACAGGAGTGATGGTTTCTGATAATGGGCCTCTGTACGCCTATGTAGATATTGCATTAAAAATCAGCTGTTTCCAGCTACAATAGTCATTTACAACATTAACAATGTCTACACTGAATTTCTGATCAATTTGATGTTATTTTAATGGACAACTAATGTGCTTTTCTTTAAAAAACAATAACATTTCTAAGTGACCCCAAACGTTTGAACGGTTGTGAATATTTTTCCTGACCCGTAATATATTATGTATGACACCTTCCCCCGTTATCATTCAAATAACTACTGATAACTAATCTAGTCTAAAATTAGGAGTTTGGGCTCATAGTGCTAGCCTCTCTCTCTGTCAGGCCCATAGACTCTGTCCCTCTCAAGCCCTGAGGGTTAGTTTAGCGTTATCCGGTGTGCTGGTGGGATTCCCAGGCAGCTCTAATTAGATGGAGGGCTCATTAGACTGCGGGTAGATTGCATGCTTCATTAGTCTCTTGAAAACATATCACAGCTCATTCAGCACTAATGGCTGCTACGCCACATTGCATTAAAACATGTACTCTCACTCCATCTCCATAACTCTCCTCTGGCTAATACAAATACACATGCACACACACTTTCTCTGGCACGCACACAAAAACACACACGCGTGCACACACACACACACACACGCGTGCACACACACACACACATTTTGCATGGACACAATTTGCGTAAAGTCTGTTATGAATTATTATGTATCAGCTGATCTGAGAGCTAAACCTGACGAGCATGTAGCAGAGGGGGCTTATTGCAATAAAGAGGGGATGAGGAGGTGAAAGTTGGAGGGCAGGAAATTAAATGATGAAAGGTGGAGCAGGAATCAGATGAGAGAGATAAATAGACCATTGTGGGGGTCTACGAGATGCCATGGCTTCTATCACGTGTCTACACCGCATAGCTACAGTCAGCGTATGTGTGTGTGTGCAAGATAGGGAACCTTTCTCCAGACGCCTGCCAGCTGCCCTCATCCCCCCCTCCCGTCCTAGCAGACAAGGAGTTAAGACCTCAGCTGTCAGCAACAAAAACAAACGGAGGGGGCAATTTTCACTAAATGTTTTAAACCCACCACAGGCCAAACCCCTGCAAGTCCCTGTCTACCCCATTTCTCTTTCCCTCTTTTTCTCCCTGTACACTTTCTCTTTCTTTCCCCACTCTCTTTTTCCCCTTCTCTCTCTCTGTCTCTCTCTGCCAGCAGGTTAGCAGCAGTGACAGTAGCATGTGGGGTCTGGCAGACAGACTGAGAGCACACAGACAGTCTAAATATTTAAAGCCAACGGGAAACACTTTAAATGTTCCAATCCACTGACCCCTACAGCGGTCTTGACTTGGTCCATGTTTTCAAGAAACCGTGGGTCTCTGAGCGTGCACAACAAAGTCAAATCAAATCAAATTGTATTTGTCACATGGTTCATAAAAAACAGGTGTGGACTAACAGTGAAATGCTTACTTACGGGCTTACTTACGGGTACGAGGTAATAACTTGGCTATATACAAGGGGTTACAGTACTGAGTGGATGTGCAGGGGTACGAGGTAATAACTTGGCTATATACAAGGGGTTACAGTACTGAGTGGATGTGCAGGGGTACGAGGTAATAACTTGACTATATACAAGGTGTTACAGTACTGAGTGGATGTGCAGGGGTACGAGGTAATAACTTGACTATATACAAGGTGTTACAGTACTGAGTGGAAGTACAGGGGTACGAGGTAATAACTTGATTATATACAAGGAGTTACAGTACTGAGTGGATGTGCAGGGGTACGAGGTAATAACTTGGCTATATACAAGGTGTTACAGTACTGAGTGGATGTGCAGGGGTACGAGGTAATAGCTTGGCTATATACAAGGTGTTACAGTGCTGAGTGGATGTGCAGGGGTACGAGATAATAACTTGACTATATACAAGGAGTTACAGTACTGAGTGGATGTGCAGGGGTACGAGGTAATAACTTGGCTATATACAAGGTGTTACAGTACTGAGTGGATGTACAGGGGTACGAGGTAATAACTTGGCTATATACAAGGTGTTACAGTACTGAGTGGATGTACAGGGGTACGAGGTAATAGCTTGGCTATATACAAGGGGTTACAGTACTGAGTGGATGTACAGGGGTACGAGGTAATAACTTGGCTATATACAAGGTGTTACAGTACTGAGTGGATGTACAGGGGTACGAGGTAATAACTTGGCTATATACAAAGAGTTACAGTACTGAGTGGATGTGCAGGGGTACGAGGTAATAACTTGGCTATATACAAGGGGTTACAGTACTGAGTGGATGTACAGGGGTATGAGATAATAACTTGGCTATATACAAGGTGTTACAGTACTGAGTGGATGTACAGGGGTATGAGATAATAACTTGGCTATATACAAGGTGTTACAGTACTGAGTGGATGTACAGGGGTACGAGGTAGTTGAGGTAGATATGTAACTAGGAATAATGAGACAGGTAGTAAACAGTAGCAGCAGAATACGTAATGAGTCCATAAAAGTCCTTGTAAAGGGTCAATGCAGATCATCCGGGTAGCTATTTGGTTTACTATTTAGCCGTCTATTTAGCCGCCTTATGACTTGGGAGTATAAGCTGTTCAATGTCCTGTTGGTTCTGGACTTGGTGCATCGGTACCTCTTGGTTGACCTATAGGGGGTAGATGAGTATAAATATAACAATTATTATTGCTGATTTGGTTCATTAGGGGACCAGGATCGGGACACGACCATTCACAATTGTCGGTCATCACACCCCACCAGTCAAGGCACTCCGAGGGTCTCACCCACAGGGGGTAGAAGAGGGTGTAATGTGGGATGTCTTACGTAAACAGCTGTAAAAGGTTGCTATTACCCAAGGAATAATTCCATGTATTACATATAAAAAATGGCCAGTCGCAAAATCCTGCACGGAGCCTTCACCGTGCGCTGCCACTTTAAGAGCTCATCAGAAGTAAGAAAGGAGGATATAAAGATAGCTCTTCCGGCTCTCTGGAGTGAACTCTCGTTTGGCCCGACAGTTTGATAGTGTGTGCAATGCTGCAGAAGTCTTCTTTATTTTCAGTGTGCATTTGGGGAACAGGACTGGGAAACGATCGATCCCGGTCATCGGTCATCACCCCCCTCTGATGGAGGCACTCATTGGGCTGCATGCATAGTAGGGTTGGCTGGTGTCCAGATTTAAATACCTTCATACAGTTCCTGTAACAAAGCATCCTTCACTCATGCTGCCAAACATTCCCTCGTAAAACTGACCATCCTACTGATCCTCGACTTCGGCGATATCATTTACAAAATAGCCTCCAACACTCTACTCAGCAAATTGGATGCAGTCTATCACAGTGCCATCCGTTTTGTCACCAAAGCCCTGTGTACTACCCACCACTGCGACCTGTATACTCTCGTTGGCTGGCCCTCGCTTCATACTCGTCGCCAAACCCACTGGCTCCAGGTCATCTACAAGTCTCTGCTAGGTAAAGCCCCGCCTTATCTCAGCTCACTGGTCAACATAGCAGCACCCACCTGTAGCACGCGCTCCAGCATTTATATCTCACTGGTCATCCCCAAAGCCAATTTCTTCCTTTGGCCTTCCAGTTCTCTGCTGCCAATGACTGGAACGAACTTCAAAAATCTCTGAAGCTGGAGACTCTTACCTCCCTCACTAGCTTTAAGCACCAGCTGTCAGAGCAGCTCACAGATCACTGCACCTATACATAGATAGCCCATCTCATCTGTAGATAGCCCATCCAATCTACCTCATCCCCATGCTGTATTAATTTATTTATCTTGCTCCTTTGCACCCCAGTATCTCTACTTGCACATTCATCTTCTGCAAACCCTGCCATTCCAGTGTTTAATTGCTATATTGTAATTACTTTACCACTATGGCCTATTTATTGCCTTACTTCTCTTTTCCTACCTCATTTGCACATGCTGTATATTTTTCTACTATATTATTGATTGTATGTTTGTTTATTCCATGTGTAACTCTGTGTTGTTGTTTGTGTCGAACTGCTTTACTTTATCTGGCCAGGTCGCAGTTGCAAATGAGAACTTGTTCTCAACTAGCCTACCTGGTTAAATTAAGGTGAAATAAGGGCCGCTATTTCTTTCCAAAGGTAAACTAGTTTTTTTTAATGCACAGAACGAATTTAGGCAGCAGGGATCTTGATCCAGAAGGGGATTGATTGTCTCTGCTGTAACCGAGTGGCTTGAGCTGGCAAGCTAGCTACTTACTTAGCAAGTTAGCCAACCAAATGCATAGCTGGAGCCCTGAGATAATTTATTTATTAGATACTTAACTTTTAGTTATAAGCTGTAGCGATGAAACCGAGGGGGTTTAAGCTTTAAGGGTGACCCAACTGGCACTGAAAATCATACGGTCAGTATTTCTAAATACCCCGGTATACGGTATATACGGTATACCTCCTAAGCCTAATACATAGGATATAAAATCATTACAGAGAAGAAGGGGAGAGACAAGGAGAGGAATGAGGAGGAGGAGGGGAAACCCTTCTACTAAAATAGTGGGATTCAGGGTGGAATTTCCTGATTCCTTACTTTAGATTTACACGTCAAGCGAGAGGTACTCTGTTCAACGCCATGGTTCAGCTGGTTCAGATGCACTGCGGCTAGGATTTCTCTCCCTCGGTTTGCAGACTGGGAGGCTGGGAGGTGATTTATAGATGTGCTTGTACTGTAGAGGTGCAAATGTACACCCAGGGTTACGGTGCAGGGATGCTGGAGTTATTAAACCTTTGTTACATTACTCATTCTCACGTTGTGGAATAGTACTCTGAACTACAGTACTGGGAGTGAGTCAGACAGGGACTCCCCCGAGCATCTCAACACACACACACACACACACACACACACACACACACACACACATGCATGTGAACGTACACATGCATACACGCACACACGTTGTGAATGCATCCACTCACACTCAAACGCACGCATGCACACACACACACACCCAAACATCAGATCGCACTCACATTTCCAATCAGGGTAGAGGAATCCTTATTTTCCATGGACAACTTTTTTTTTTAGGAGTCCAGTTTTGTGGGGCTTGGTTCCACCCCTTTCTCTCTACCCATCCCTCTCTTCTTCTCTCTTTTTTCATGGTCTGTTGTTCCACAGCCTGTGAAGCAACAGCTTGTGTTTGTTTGCAGCATTGCAACAGTGCCCAGCGTGGGTTCTGTGTGTTGTGGTCTACATCAGTGTCCTAATTCCACCCTCTTCCTTCCCCACAGGGGTCCACCAGCCATCCTGATTGCCCATTCTCTGAGGGCATGGATCCCTCTCTCCTTCTGATGCTGATACAGTCTCCCTCTCTCCTTAAATCTGTCCTTATACTCATCACGCTCTATATTATAGGACCAGCTAGGTCACCCCTGATAAGTCAGTATTCGACGTCAATTCATGTTTTAGGACGTCAGGAGATGACATGGAAACCGGCCACTATGGACAACAGAGAGAGCTGTTACCTTCAAGAATGTTTCGGTTTTGCTAAGGCATTGCTAACGATTTTTGTTTTACACCTATCCCAAAACCTTAAATCAATCAAGTCAAATGTATTTACATACATAAACATGGTGGCAATGAAAAACTCCCTAGAAAGGCAGGAACCTAGGAAGAACCAGGCTCTGAGGGGTGGCCAGTCCTCTGCTGGCTGTGCCAGGTGGAGATTATAACAGTACATGGCCATTAAGGCCAGATTGTTTTCAAGATGTTCAAACGTTCATAATGACCAGCAGGGTTAAATAATAATCCGTGGTTGTAGAGGGTGCAATAGGTCAGTACTTCAGGAGTAAATGTCAGTTGGCTTTTCATAGCTGAGCATACAGCAGATATGAGAGAGAGAGAGAGAGAGAGAGAGAGAGAGAGAGAGAGAGAGTGTGAGTGAGTCGGAAACAGCAGGTCTGGGACAAGGTAGCACAGGATTCCATAACCGCAGAACAGTTGAAACTGGAGCAGCAGGACGACCAGGTGGACTGTGGACAGCCAGGAGTCATCAGGTCAGGTAGTCCTTAGGCATGGTCCTAGAGCCAAGTTCCTCCGGGAGGAGAGGGAATTAGAAGGAGCCCTGACCTTAACCATTCAGAGTTAATGCCTAACTTTAAAATTTGGAGTTAATGCCTAAACTAGATTCAGCTGTGGATGGTCTGGGGGGGGGGGTTATTATAATTTGGACAATGAACATTGACAACAAATAAGCCCAAAAGCATTATCTTTATCTTTATTTTTAAAACTTAAAAAACACTTGTTTTGTTGCCTGTTGCCGACCTCTGTTATAGGGATTACCTCTATATCCTCTGCTCATCCAGCGTTGCTTGATTATATTGACAGGGTGCAGGGATGGGTAGAAGCAGGGATGGGTAAAGGAATGGAGAAAGGGGTGGAGGGAAGGAGGGGTGCAAGTGAGGACAGGCGGTGTGAGTAATAAGGTGCTGACCCCCCAAAAAAACTCAGCCTGGGTGGCAACCAGACACACGCTGCTATAGAGGAGAGAGGGATGGGGAGAGAGAGAGAAAGAAAACTATAGAGGAAAATAGATACAGAGAGATTAGGAGAGAGAGAGAAAGAAAGAATGAGGGAGGGGGCATATTTTGGAAGGGGGAGATGGCAAGCTACTGTAGAAAAGTAATTCACTCTGGATTGAGGAGGAACTCCCTGGTAGGAGTGTGTTTGTAGCCCAGGATTTTCCAGTCTACCCTGACCAGTGGCACAACAGCAGGCAGGGCAGGGCAGGGCAGGAAAGAGCTATTAGATCCATAAGAAGGCAGGACTTCTCTCTCATTAAGCCCATAATGGATTTGTTTTGGGTTTGCCCTATGAGCCGCCTGCCTCTCTTTTACTGCTTCTTAGCACCACTTTGTTTACAGTGATCTAAATCATCAGTGATCTAAATCCTCAGTGGTCTAAATCATCAGTGTGGCCACCAAATAAACACACTGGCCGGCCGAGTAGGGCCACATACCGGACAGAGCCACAGAAGTCTGTTTACAGGGGAGGAGGATCTCCTTCTACTTTTAGAGGGATGTGTGTGGCTACTAAATGCGTGTGTTGGTGTGTGGTGCAGGTGTATTTGTTTGTTTGTGTATGAGTGTTTATTTGTGTAGATGTTTTGGGTGTGGGTGAGGGATTGAAGGTGTTTCACATTTGGTAACCTGGTTTGATTTATTGGATCGTTTGTGAAAATTCTACAGAATATGTTTTGCTTTCATAAGACCTGAAAATAACAATTGCACGGGGTGATTTGCGCGGCACACACTCTACGTGGCGTTAGGAAGCTTGCCTGATTACAACGGACATAAAGTTCCACGCAACTTCCGCGGTCGTGTCACAATACCTGGTACTCTGGTCACAGATTTTGGAACCTTTACACACGCAGGTCCAGGATTAATTTTAGCCAGGGTTCATTTGGGGTTCACACATGCTTTATAGCTGGATCAGGGTACCAAAGGCGCCAAGCTCCGGATCATACAGGGGATACGTGACAGCGTCCTCACAAATCAAGAAAGAGAGAGGAACGCAAGATATCAGAAATGTATTTTCGACCTCCTCTAATGGTCTCTTGAGTCAGAAACAGTCTGACCACAGACAGTGAATACACACATTCACTCTGAGCGACAGGTCTGACCAGACAGACGGGAGGGTTCACTTGGCCCCCTGTAGCAGGTGTGTGTTCCTGGCTACAGTCCTGATCTCTGTGGCTGTTTGGTGTCTCGTTAGGGAGATGACCATACACACATATGCAGGCCCCTTCACACACACTTACACACTACTAATTCATCCCACACAGCCCTCAGAACCGACTAAATTACTTCCCCTGCTGGCCTGTGGAAACAGTATGTCTCTGTAAGCTCTCTGTTCAGACTGTTTGTGTATGACATCTAAAAGTGAGAAAATAAACAAGACGTCAAACAGACAGCTTGACCTAACAGACGGAATGCACAGGACTTTTTTCACTGACCGTAAAAGGGCTTCATAGCTGAAATGAATGAAATATCTGCTTGACAAAGACATGGGGGTCATTGAATCTGCCATTCTGGGAGCAGCCTTCAGCTGTGGAGGGGGCAGGAGAGGATAGGAGAGAGGAAGAAAGGAGTAGAAAGGAGGAGTGGAGGGTAGAGGGAAGAGAGAAGGCAAGAGGAGATACGTGAAGAGAGGAGAGAAGGGGTGAGGACAAATAAGTAAAAGAGGAGAAAAGAGGAGAGGAGTAGTCTGGGCCCCTCAATAGGGTGTCTGTCCCCTCCTCTTCTCTCTTCTCTGGAGGGGCTTGGTGTGGTGGAGGGAGAGTGCTGTAATCTGGCCGTCTGATCTGACCGACACTCGGCGGTAGCCTCTCCTCCCTCCCCTGCCAATCCCCACGCAGTCTTTGAACTCCGCCGCCAAGAAAGTGTAGCGCCGCCTTTTCTCCCCTCAGGAATGATCAGAAAAATCATAATAATAAAATAGAGGTTCGGGAAAGCAGGCAAGCTAGGGCCCTTGAAGATTGCCAGCGTGCTGTTAATAAGCTGGGGGAGCGTGCTGGGGGGGTGATGTCAGAGAGCATTAGGCCGTATTACTGGGTTGAGTGACACCTGGGATTATTCACGGTAGGGAGGAATAAAACTGCTTTCATCAGTGTGTGGCTGGGACCTGTCTGTTTGATGTCAGAATGAAGGAATCAGAAAAAAACAAGGGGTTTGGGGAAGGGGGCCAGGAGCAGAGTGCACTACAATATGGGGTCAATAAGGGTCAGTACATAGGAACAAGTGCAGAGAAAGATCAAGGGTCAGTATATGTTAGGAACTAAGGATGGCCCATCTGCCACCTTAAACGGTTGAACACATCGGACCAAATGTGGATCTCCAATTCATCTACCAATCATTCAGCGAGCTGTTGGCGTCTGACTACCGACATTTTCGTGATATTCTACATGTGAAATTGGTTTGCAGTCGGTTCACAAAGTACTCTCGGCAGGATAACCCCTGTATTCCTGTCTCTTCAGACCTCTGTTTTAGACTAGAGACTATCTTGTCATCATGACTAAGGAGAAGACATTTTCTGGACCACATGGCCTGATCAGGGAAAACTCTTGGCCCTGTCTATCATGTACAGCATTATTTGAGATGTGAACTGACCTGTTGTGTTTCCTGTTAGGTCACTTCCTGGGGAACCACAGTGTGTTGGACATCCTGAGACAGGAGGGCTACAAGGTGGTGCACACACCATCACACTACCAGGAACCAATCACAGAGTGAGTACAGAGACACTCCCCGCCCACACCGTAGGGCCACAACCAAAACACATGCACACATATTGACATGTGTATGGGCATTGGGCACTAATTCATATGAACATTCACAAACACACAGTCTCAGATTTACCACGGAAGTTTACGATACCACATCAACCGTATTCACTCCAGAGCAGAAACACTTGACATGTACTAATTGACACCACATAGATGTGCTAAATGTAGCACACATGCTTCAGTACATGTAGTACACCTTTACAACCAGATCTCAACTATGTAGGAATCCTTTGATTCCCCCATCTCTCCCTCCCCCCGCCAGCTGTGAAAGGTAGGCCATCCCGCTCTCAGCAGCCCCTTGGCATGGCCACCTCACAGAAAGAGCCTCAACCATCTGCCTCCTGAAGAGGGGTGCTGCATCTCCTCATGGAAACCAGTCCCCAGTCTCCCCAGTGAACTTTCCCACCACTCAACACCCCGCATGCTGGGACAGGCTCCCTATCACCCTGCAAGCAGCAGCAGCAGCAGGACCTGGGGGGTTGATCTAAGGCCCATGCAGGTTGGGCCCATTAAAATAGCAGTGCTAATGGTTGCAACACTCACTGGAACCAGGGTGAAAATGGACAAATGAGGACCAACAAGGGAAATCACATAAAGCAGAGCTACAGTAAAACATCTCCTCCATCCACTGCTTTTACAAACTCACTTCCTTCACTGCGAATTACAGCTGTAACAAAACCATTCCTCCCTGGCTCATACACAGAGCAGGCCCAGCCTCAGCCGAGCTGCGGGCCACAACACTTTTGCTTTAAAAGCTGACTGATTGTGGACTGACTGTTTGTGGTTGAAAAACACACAAAACTGCTCCAAACACTTTGTGCTCTCTGTTATGAGCTGAGAACAATACAATGTGTCAGGAAGCTTTTCCGGAGGTTATGAAGTGTAAACCTCAAAACTGGGCCTGCACCCAGAGGCATCATGTGTTTTCTGCTCAATAGAGAGATTATGACAAAAGGAACCAAAGCAAAGTGACTCAGTGTAGAGTGGCTGTAGCCCACAGCAGCCAGCATCTGTAGACAGTGTAATACTGGCTAACACAGAGCTGAACAGTGTGTGGTCTGGATCTGGGGCCTCATTGGGAGGTCAAACCTCCAGGGTGTTTACTGACGGGAAAGCAATATGACCCTTCATATGCATAGTAGGCAGAAGTTGCGCCTAAACGTTAAGGTCAATTAGAGTGTTTTCTGATCCTAGATCTATGCCTACAGGCAACTACCGGTAATCAGATAGGGAAGGAAGTGGCATAAATGACAGCTAAGGAATGTGGATTAGTGTAGGACCAAGTTCCAATGCTTTTGAAATGTATCCTCCTTTCCTGCTCTCGTATGACGGTGTTGATCAAAGCAATGTAACGGAAACCTTACTTTGCCCTATCTGACCGTGTTACATCCTTGACTACTTCAAGCAAGTGAATATGGTAAGGATACATTTCTAAGGTATTGAGTTGTCAGGGTGGTCAGAGGGGTTACAGCTTCCTCCCTTGTGGCAGATTTAGATACTCAGTAAACTCTTTACAAGCACAGAGGACATTGTGTCCCTGTTGGAAGTTCAAAGCCCTTTGGAGCCTATAGGTAGGCTGGAGAGAACCGTGGTGGTCAGGTCACCTTAAACCACGCACCATTTCACATTCACACACAACCTCTAAGTAGAACCTCCCTAAAATATATTACATAACATAAATAAACTACTCACCAACATTATTCTGTTATCTTTCATCTATTCTAGTGATGAGGGAACATACATCCAGGTCTATATCACAATGTTCTAATATTTAATAAGCATAGTTCTTTGTCCCACAGAGAACCAACAGAAAGCCCCAGCGATGGGGGCTCCGATGCGGGTACAGTCTCTCCGTCTGACTGGGTGACCAGTCCCTCAGACCTGGATGATGGGCTGGAGGGGCTGGAGGATGAGGAGCTGCCCCACATGCTGCTGCCAGACAGCCTGAGCCAGCTGGAGGAGTTTGGGAGACACAAGCGCCCCCGGAAGGCCCACCGTGGTCACAGCCGCCCCCGCCTCTTCAGTGACCTGTGGGTCCGCATTGGTGACAGGTGAGAGGAGAACAAACACACACACTGTCTCTAGCTCTGTATTGAAACAATCCAATGGCAACAAAGAGTATCATAACATGAAGAGAAGCAGACAGTGCAACTGCACACTCATAGGACAGGATGAGCACTCACACAGCGAGAGACAGTAACAAGATCTGTCAGAAACTACCGCAGTGTTCCAGTTAACCTGTCTGATCTGGTTCTCACCCTCCAGCACCACACCTCCTCAGCCTAATGTGAGAATAACCAATGGCTACGTGACAGTGGAGCCCGCCCTCACCCACCAAGAGCAGCGCAGGAGGGCAGACCTCTACCCCTCCATGGAGGCCCCCAGCAAGGCTTCCCCCTCTGCCCTGCCCACCCCCAGCTCAGCCCAGCCCAACACTGGCACCACCCACTCTCTCACCTACCTGCTAACATTGCTTATCACTTACCTGCTGTTCACCTCCTGACCACACAGTGGAGCTGTCTCTACACACACACACTGACTGTCTCCATACCTGAATGAGCATTGTTATGTGCCATAATCCTAGAACATACAAAGATCTACATATAAAGATTCTGCAAACGGGAACTGGAGGTGGATATTAACTGCTATGGGCATGGAACATACATTACACAGATCACCAGACCCGACCCGACCCGACCGACAGACAGACAGACAGACAGACAGACAGACAGACAGACAGACAGACAGACAGACAGGGACCTCTGAGACAGACCGGTCCGTCTTCAGGCTCCTGTGAAGCGAGATGCAACAGTCTGTGAAAAGTTATTTAAACTCACACTGTGTGGAATAAGCTTTTACCCATGATAAAATGGATGAACGGTCTATCAGACATCTAATGGAAGATACTATATGACATCTATATTATGAAGTTGTCAGTTGTAGAGGCTGAGTCTTTAAACCTCAAGAAAAAAATATGATAGAATAATGAGTATAGCACAAGGTCTGGAACTCTCAGAGGAGTCTAGAGAGGTGTCAAACCACCTTAAATTAAATATTATTATGAATAATATTGATATTAATGATGATAGACATACTAATGACAATATTAACAGCTATAACTGTAATAAGGTCTAATATCTAATAGACATAGGACGAGGCACACAGTGGAAGTTTTTGTAAATTGTGCATTTTGTTTATAAAAAAAAATATTGTATATTTATTATTTCTCTAAGAGTATATTTTATTGCATTTGATCATTACTTAAAAATAAACGTTTGGAAATTCCTTTACATTTCTTGGGCTGCATTTTTCTCTCGGCCTACTAATCCATTTGAATGCAAGTTAGTATTTTATTTCGAACATATTGAGTGCAATAATGTAAAGGTCAGACGTGCAGAACATCTAGAGGTGGAATTCTCTAAATGAATTCACTCGGCCCTCTACTGGTTACAATGGGTATGCAGGGGTTTGGTCATCAAGTTACGCTGGTGCTACTTTCCCCACCAGGTGGCAATGGTGGCTCACACAAGAAAACAAATCACATGAAACGCTCAAACTCAAATATGAAACCAAAACAATAGCCCATGGTACTGTGGCACCTCTGCTACTTCCATCTCTTTCAGTAATGCTCTTGTTGGCTTTCATATACTACAATTGTTGGTTATGTATAATTTCCTCCAGCGTAGTTTTCAGCACAAAAATCTATGTGTTGCTTCTTTTCTGCAGCAGGCCAAGTCTACAACATGCGGGAGATGATAGTGAGTTTACAATGCCAAGAACTCAAATAGACTGCTTAGTTTATAGAATAATCTACTTTGAAAACTAGAAACTAGGATTGGGGTATTTTCACCTGTGCCATATAATTGTATTTAATCCCATATTCAGTGTCTTAAATTCACACCAATTATAGACCAATAGCTTTATATATTTACACTGCTGTAATTTGGTTAAACAAAACTAAACAATTTCAGTGGTCAAATGTACTTGGTTTATGTTACTCTATTGAAAATCCACAGTTGGCCTGAAATCACGAAATGCAATGTTTTCAGGTCGGGTGACAAAACAAGGCTAGAATTTGTCCGTGTTTAGCCTAGTAATCCTAGGCCTATTCCATTATGAATCTATCAGAGTAGGCCTACAGCTATTTAAATGACTTTAGTCGTTGCATTTCTTTTTATGCACGGAATAATAAAAATGGGCCATTAATTCTCAAGTAAACACTTCACATCAAATCTGACAGGTTTCTGAATAATGATGCCTAATGTGAGCTAGCATCATACAGTAGCCTAAAGAGAGACGAATGAATTGTGTGAATTGTGTGAGCAGAACCAAAGATAGTTCTGCTTCTAATGGCATAGTAAAAATGTTACACACCCTTATGTAGGCAAATCTTATATTCATATGGAAAATATTTATTTATGCATTTGTTAATTTTCATTTTCATTCAGTTATTGTCACGCATTCACTCCTTTCCGAAATCCACGTTGACAGATATGACTAATGCATGTTGCTGGATGTTCCTCTAGTCCTGGACACCGTCTGCGTTTAATGAACCGGACACACAACCTTGCAGTGGATGGAAGAAAAACGCCAGACCTACATGTCCTGTATTTAGACCTACTGGAAATATGGATCCACTAAATAAACTGAAGAAGTCAGAGCAACAAAAGCCATTCAATGTTGAATGTGTGTATTATGTTGGGATACTGAGTAATATAGCTAGATATTGGATCACCTATATGTGATCTATTTATATGCGTATGCAATCTATTTCATCATTCTAATGCACAGAAGAACATTGGCTGGCTGAAATAGTGGCTCACCACGGTGGACACAAACCTAACACATTTAATGAGCTCAGTAATTATGACCTGTGTATGATCCATCTATTCCATTCCGTCTGAGACTATCAAAATATGTAGCCTAATATAAACAATCCCTTTAAGATTGAACATCTCATTCCTCAGAGACACCTATAAACGTTATTAATTTACAGAAGATGAAATATACAAAACGCAATCACAACTCCCTCAATAAATTACAATTGCCAATAGTAATAATATAAACCAAGTAAAACAGTGTGAATGTTTAGTGAAAGCCACTCCTTCACAAGTAGTACTGCATTCTACCATACACAGCCATTCCTCCAAGTTGTTCTGCTGGTGGTTGCTTGCTAACCAAATACCCTCTGCCTAATTGAGATGCTCTAATGACACTCTACACAATTAATATTAATTGGATAATTATGATGATAACTGTCTAAACTTAGTTCCAATTTCAATTTGCTCCTGTCTTCCTTCCTCCTGACAGACTTTCTGGCATGCTGGATAGAGGGGAACAAGTTTTAAAAAATAAACAGCTATTTCGCCCCTTAAGCCAAGACAGGACAATGTTTGCCTTTGCTAAAATACCATTTTCCCTGGTCTTTGGGTGTTTGACGGAGTGGGGTCCTGACAGGGTTCACAGAGGACTGACCCTCACACTGCCGGGGAGGGAGACCAGCCTGCATATAAATAAAAGATTACAGCAGAAAATCCATTTCTGGGCAAACTCATTACAAATGCGTCTTCTCCTTAAATGATTCCCCTTCTTTTTGTATTCTCCCCTCTCTATCTCCCAGCGCTCACCTCTCTCCTTCCTCCATCCTTGAATCCCCTGTTGCTCTCCCCCAGCGGTAATTACCAGCACAAGTCCTTTTTTGCCCTTTGATTTGCACCGTTTCACAAATGAAGGTTAAGTTTGTTTAACCGCGGTGGATTTGCCAGTCATGTTAAAGCATATAATGTGGCAGGTCCTTGCTTTCTCCACACACCTCAGGCCTTAGCCCCACTCCCCCTATCCACACGCCTCCTGGAGGGTTGGGGGGGATCCCAGTGCCGGGCCGAGGTCGACAGCAGTGGATCAGGCACCAGACTGAGTTGACCTGACTGGAGGGGGATAAGGAAGTTGTTCAAAATCACCTCTTGTAAAAGGATTTCAAAAAATACAACTGAAAAGCTTAGTGGCATGTTTGCCTTGTGAGAGCCTTTAGGTGCTCTTAGGAAACCATTGAAAGCAGAAAGATGGACAAGAGAGATAAGAAAGGGATTGTTATCCAGTCCAAGGTCTTCCATCAAGGACCTTAGAAGCAAAATGGTATTGATTTCTATGAACATTATGGTTTGTAAATTGTGGATATGGATTGAAAGGAAGGGAAATACACTAAAGACAAACAACAATTACTGAATCCCCTTGTACACCAAACAAATATATAAAGCAACATGTAAAGTGTTGGTCCCATGTTTCATGAGCTGAAATAAAAAATCCCAGAAAAAGTGTATTTCTCTCAAATTTTGCGCACAAATTTGTTTATATCCCTGTTAGTAAGCATTTCTCTTTTTCCAAGATAATATATCCACCTGACAGCTGTGGCATATCAAGGAGCTGATTAAACAGCATGGCCATTGCATAGGTGCGCCTTGTGCTGGGGACAATACAAGGCCACTGTAAAGATTGTGCAGTTTTGCCGCACCACACAATAACTGTCATGTATCAGTATGCAGAGGTGAGTACTGAGTCAGGCGCAGGACACAGAACTGAGTAAAATAACGTACTTTACTCAGAAAATAATCAACCATAAATTCCACGCAGGGAAAACACACCAGAACACAGAAGACTGATAACACTAGACAAGGAACAATCACGCACAAAACATCATGGGAACCAGGGGGTTAAATAGGGAAATAATATTATCATAATGGGAACGAACCAGGTGTGTACAATCAAGACAAAACAAATGGAAAAAGAAACGTAGATCGGTGGCAGCTAGAAAGCCGGTGACGCCACCCAAACAAGGAGAGGCACCAACTTCGGCGGAAGTCGTGACAATAACCCTTTAGACTAACTCTTAAACTTAACCCCTAACTCCTAGTCTAGCTAACTTTAGCCACCTAGCCCCCTAGCTATAATTCATAACATATACATTTAAAAAATTCGGAACAAATAATACATTGTAATATGTAACATATTATACGAAATGGGGAATGGACATCCACAAATAAATACATATCATACTAAATGGATTGCCTCAGATTTACATGCAGAACAATACAAAATGCTCTGAGCAGGTTGAGTAAGCTTGTATTGCTTTGTAGGTGAGGTTAATGTCTTGGGGGTCTGTCCTTTTACGAAACCTATAATACCATATGGTTACGAATTTGCAAAACATATATGTTACGAATTCTCGCTTGCTGGCGTTAGCTAGGCTAGGGGTTAGGGTGAAGTTCAGGGTTAAGTTTAGGAGTTAGGTTAAAGGGAAGGGATAGCTAAAAGGCTTACGGTTAGGGTTAGGGGAAGGGTTAGCTAACATGCTAAGTAGTTGCCAAGTAGCTAAAAAGTAGTAAGTAGTTGAAAAGCTGCTAATTAGCTAACATGTTAAATTTATCTTTGATGAGATACAAACTCGCAACATTCGGGTTGCTGACGGTCACGTTATACGCCAACCAATCCACCCTGACCAACCACCCTCCTTTCACTTTAAGTAACCATCTGTCTTATGTAACCATATGAAATGTAACATATACTACATGGAGTGTCTTGGATTTATGTACAGAATAATACGAAATGCTCTGAGACCAGATTGGTTTACAGAGTGGCTGATTAAAGGTCCCGCTCATTCATCCTATTTCCCAAGTAAAAATAGCCTTTAATGACCAAAACCTAACCCATAATATTTTTTACGCTATTGAAATGCTCAGAATTGAAGAAATTGTACCTTTTCTCTTCTCAAACAATTAGGAAGACTGAAAGAACAGGCTGAGTGGGCGGGGAGCTTATATTCCTGAGCTCACCTTGACTGACAGCTCTTTGAAATGCCCTTGTGGTCATTGCCAGGTAACAAGGTAAACAATAGTCCCAGTCAACATTCACTAAATAAAAAGAAATTCCCCTCGACCACGGCCATAAAAATAAAAAAAATCTTTCCCATTGAACCATATTGTAAAAGAGGGAACTTCATTGTCAATTTTTTGTTATACATAAATGACAAAACATGCCGAAAAGCTGCTGTGTTGTTCAATGTACATGTATCCAGTTCAAAAATCCCGAATTGGTTCACAATTCTCCCACATAGGGAAAATAGAGCCAGCGAGAAGTGTCCTGTGGCTTCAGGCAATTCGGTGTAGGAGAGTGGGAAATGTGGGGACGCTGTGTCCAAGTAGGTTCTTCTCTTTATTATTTCCTATAATAAGCAAACCAGATGGCACAATTGTATTTATTTTTAACGGATAGCAATAGGCACGCTCCAACACTCAGACATCATTTACAAACTATAGGGGTGACGGTTTTTCTGTCCTGCAAAGCAAAGCTAAGCATTCAAAAAGTAGTTTTGGGTGTCAAGTACATAATTTTCTTCAGGAATGTAGTGAAGTAAAAGTAAAAAGTTGTCAAAAATATAAATAGTAAAGTAATGTCCAGATACTAAAAAAAAAACGACTTAAGTAGTACTTTTAAGTACTTTACAACACTGGCTACACAAGTGAGAACGCTAGGGAGCAGGCAAAGTTGAAGTCACTTTTCTTAAATGTAGTTTTGTAATTGACTAAAACAAGCAGACAAGAAAATTGCGTTTGAAAAATGTTTTGTTTTTTCTGTGCAAAATGCTCTCATGGTCAACAGAGCTATTCACGAACTGTTGGACATCATCATGAATCATTTTGTAACCAGTTACAAACTACAGAAATGCAATAGTGTGTTGCTGCTGTTTGTCTGATATCTAGCAGATCATGATTAGTAAAGCCTGAGTCACCTTAGAGGGTTAGACATAAGGGAATGTACATGAAAACAGCATACAATAAGTGTAATGGACAAGTTATTGGTACCTCTGTATTAGCATTATACAGTGCATCCGGAAAGTATTCAGGCCCCTTGACTTTTTTCACATTTTGTTACAGTATGTAATAGTCTTATTCTAAAATGTATTAAATAAACATTTTCCCTCATCAATCTACACAAAATACTCCATAGTGACAAAGCGAAAATAGGTTTAGAAATGTTTGCAAATGTTTAAAAAAAAGAAAAGAAATATCTATAAAAAAATTGAGATACCTTATATATAAATATTCAGACCCTTTGCTATGAGACTCGAAATCGAACTCAGGTGCATCCTGTTTTCATTGATCATCCTTGAGATGTTTCCTGGAGTCCACCTGTGGTAAATTCAATACATTGGAGGACATGATTTGGAAAGGCACACACCGATACAGGATTGTGTCGAGGCACAGATCTGGGAAAGGGTACCAACATTTTTAAGCAACATTGAAGGTCCCCAACAACACAGTGGCCTCCATCATTCTTAAATGGAAGAAGTTTGGAACCACCAAGACTCTTCCTAGAGCTGGCCGCCTGGCCAAACTGAGCAGTCAAGGGAGAAAGGCCTTGGTCAGGGAGGTGACCAAGAACCTGATTGTCTCTCTGAAAGAGCTCAAGAGTGGAGATGGGAGACTCCTTCCAGAAGGACAACCACCTCTGCAGCACTCCACCAATCAGGCCTTTATGGTAAAGTGGCCAGATGGAAGCCACTCCTCAGTAAAAGGCACATGACAGCCTGCTTGGATGAAACCAAGATTGAACTCTTTGGCCTGAATGCCATGTGTCATGTCTGGAGGAAACCTGGCACATATCCTACAGTGAAGCATGGTGGTGACAGCATCATGCTGAGGGGGATGTTTTTCAGCAGCAGGAACTGGGAGACTAGTCAGGATCGAAGGAAAGATGAACCGAGCAAAGTACAGAGAGATCCTTGACGAAAACCTGCTGCAGAGCGCTCAGGACCTCAGACTGGGGCGAAGGTTCACCTTCCAACAGGACAACGACCCTAAGCACACCAAGACAATGCAGCAGTGGCTTCAAGAGAAGGCTCTGAATGTCCTTGAGTGGCCCAACCAGAGCCTGGACTTGAACTCGATCAAACATTTCTGGAGAGACCTGAAAATAGCTGTGCAGTGACGCTCCCCGTCTAACCAGGCAGAGCTTGAGAGGATCTGCAGAGAAGAATTGGAGAAACTCCCCAAATACAGGTGTGCCAAGGTTGTAGCGTCATACCCAAGAACACTCGAGGCTGTAATCACTGCCAAAGGTGCTTCAACAAAGTACTGAGTAAAAGGTCTGAATACTTGTGATAAATGTGATATTTCAGTTTACATTTTATTATACATTTGAAAAAATTCTAAAAACATGTTTTTGCTTTGTCATTATGGGGTATTGGGTGTAGGGGAAACAACTTTTAATAAATTCTAGAATAAGACTGTTCCGTAAAAAAATGTCAAGGGGTCTGAATACTTTCCGAATGCACTGTAAATGACAATATGTTCAGAATTGTATATATTGATCATACATTTATTTGATATTTTACAATAGCCCAGCATAGCCGACATTTTGATCAACATGAACACTCAAGAGAAATAAAGATGAGAAATAATGCTGAGATATCATTTGACATAAAAAATATAGAATTAGAGCCATGAGCCTAATACAATGTGCAAAACCCATTGATTCGTACAATTTGTAACACCTTGTTTCCCGTCTGAATGCTTGAAAAAACTATACAAAGTGAGATACCGTAGAATTGTATAGAAAACAGTATATACATATGCGATGAGTAATGCCAGATATGTAAATATTATTAAGTGACTAAGATACCATAGAAAGTATAGAATACAGTATATACATATGAGATGAGTAATGCCAGACATTTAAATATTATTAAAGGGACTAGTGTTCCATTCCTTAAAGTGGCCAGTGAATTCTAGTCAATGCCTATAGGCCTCTAATGTGCTAGTGATGGCTGTTTAACAGTCTGATGGCCTTGAGATAGAAGCTGTTTTTCAGTCTCTCGGTCCCAGCTTTGATGCACCTGTACTGACCTCACCTTCTGGATGATAGCGGGGTGAAGAAGCAGTGGCTCGGGTAGTTGATGTCCTTGATGATTCTTTTGGCCTTCCTGTGACATCGGGTGCTGTAGGTGTCCTGGAGGGTGGGTAGTTTGCCCCGGGTAATGCGTTGGGCAGATCGCACCACCCTCTAGAGAGCCTTGCGGTTGCGGGAGGTGCAGGTGCCGTACCAGGCGGTGATACAGCCCGACAGGATGCTTTCAATTGAAAAGGATGGTGGCACGGCGGTCCTTCGTGTGCAAATTTTGTCATCAAAGTCTGGCATTGTCTGGATTTATTTGTGCTTTCAAAACAACTGGGAACTCTGAAAAAAAACAAGACTCATGATGACGTCATTGATCTTCAGGTCGTAGCTCTAGAAAGCCAGATTTACAATTCCGAGTTGGATGCCCGTCCAAAATGTATTTTCCCAGTCAGAGCTTGTTTATTCCCAACTTCCCAGTTGTCTTGAACTCACTTGTCAGAGTCGTGTGTGTATATGTGGCAGGGAAGTCAGAAGCAGGAGAATCAAACTGAGTGTAATGGAGTATTTAATAACAAATAAACAAAACATACTCCAAACACTAAATGTAACAATAAATAAAGTGGGTACGAGGACCCCTCGCACACCAATACAAAAAACCAACAACACTGAATAACAAACAATCTCTGACAAAGACATGAGGGGAAACAGAGGGTTAAATACACAACAGGTAATGAATGGGATTGAAACCAGGTGTGTAGGAAGACAAGACAAAACCAATGGAAAATGAAAAATTGATTAATGATGGCTAGAAGACCGGTGACGTCGACCGCCGAGCACCGCCCAAACAAGGAGAGGCTTCGACTTCGGTAGAAGTCATGACATCACTGGAGTCAAGTTTTCGCAGTTCTGAGTTAACAGTTGCTTTGAGCATGGCACAAATCATGCTTAATTGACATTATGGCCAATGTTGAATGTTTATCTTTTTAAACTTGGAAAAGAGCCACTTAATCCCAGATTTGGGACCACATAGCGACTTTCACTGATTCCTTCCAAACCACTCATTGTTGAATTTGGGATTTCCAATGTTGTGGAATGTTGTGGAAAGTTTATGTCCATTGGCCGATGAGCACTGAAACGTTTTATCTGTCATTTCTCTTCATTATTTCTCTTCATATGACAAGGATTAAAAATGATTTGCCAGCAGATTGTCGACTTGATTCATGATGATGACTGCTCGCTAAAATTATGAAAGTATGATGTTGACTGTCCAATCAAAGCTACTGTAGATATAAAGTGATTTGACATAATTTTATCTGTGGCCAAAGGCCTTGAGCATTCTTGGACGGGCACTTCTAATGTAACTCTATGGCAGCACCCAAGGGGCTAGAATTTTCTGAGTCTACCCTTAGTCTTGATGGTGACGTAGTGTCCCCATGATTGGCAGAACACTGAGCCAATTATGGCTCTACGCTCTGTATTTTCTGCTGGCTTGCCGCACCACCACAGAAAGCACTGAGCTAGGCTGAAACACCTGCATTTTGGAGCTGCCTTACTCAAGAAAACAAAAAAGAGACCATGTTTGTATGCGGCTTTAGTAACTCAACTATATATATTTTTTTTTACATTGTTTGCAATTTGATATGTGACACGTATTAATGCCAAAATAACATTCAAAACAGGCAAGATAAAAATGTGTTGGCTCAAAACAGGTGGGACCCTGCCTGAATGACGGGTCACTACTGGATGATAAGATGATAAGACACTGCCATTGGTGTATAACATTTCCATCTTTTTGCATAAAGCCAGAAGTAAATCTTTGGTTAAAGCCTTAAAGCCTACCTCCTGAATCCAAGTGTTTGACACGGGGACCAGTAACTTTATAATCCAACTGTATCAATGTACCAGCTACAGTCACCCTACTTTGAACTGGTTTCATCCAAATATCATCCAATTTGATGAAAACATGATTTTCACTGTTCAGGACCTTTCAGAACAGTAATACTTTCTGCCACAAGTACAAATAACCAGACAAAGACATTTGACTGACCGGCTAGATTCGGTCCTGTGTAGCAACATTTGAAATTGTGTTTTTTACATTGACTGAAAGTACAGACTCGGAGCTAGAAAGTGATATATCATACCCTGCAGTTGAGGAACAATGGGAAATTAATTCTGCTTTGAAAGTGGATTAACTTGTAACCACACTTTTGAGAAAATGGCCTTTGAATATTTTGGTACACCTATTGGAGAGCTCTTCTTTGTCTACACCCTTTCAGCATCATTCACACTGTCTTAAGCCTTAGCCTAGACTTTGGTGCAGATCATGTTGTTCTTCATATTATCTTCTCTGGTAAACACACTCAAATATCAAACAAGTTTATTTGGCACATGCTCAGGATACAGAAGGTGTAGACAGTACAGTGAAATGGTTACTTGCATATTTGCATAGTAGCAATATCAAAAAGAGAAAGTGTTCAGGTAAATATTGTATAATTATTAGATGATTATTACCCAGACACATTAGTCTAAATTGATGGGTCATGTGAAAGAAAAACTATACCTTTTATGGCTGCAGGGGCAGTATTGAGTAGCTTGGATGAAAAGGTGCCCATTGTAAATGGCCAGCTCCTCAGTCTCAGTTGCTAATATGTGTATATTATTATTAGTATTGGATAGAAAACACTCTGAAGTTTCTAAAACTGTTTGAATTATGTCTGTGAGTATAACAGAACTCACACTGCAGGCAAAAACCTGAGAAATTCCACTTCCTGTTTGTATTTTTTCTGGGGGTGGCAGATTTTCAACCAAGCTCTCATTGAAATTACAGGGAGATATGGGTGAGTTTAATGTGAAGGGGGGTCGAATGAGACAGGAAATAGTCACCACTGCCACCAGTTGACCATGCTTTCACCATGCGTGTTCACAGGGGAAGGACCTGTGTTCCACCGGTCATCTGAAGTCATTCTAATTCTCCGGTTGGAATGTTATTCAAGATATATGTAAACAACATTCTAAAGATTGATTCAGTACATCGTTTGACATGTTTCTACTGACTGTTACGGAACTTTTGGACATTTTGTTACGTTATAGTGGTCGCGCTTTGTGACTTTGGATTTTTTTTATCAAAATAGCTAATTGGACATAAATAACGGACAGTTTCGAACAAATCAAGCATTTATTGTGGGATTCCTAGGACTGCATTCTGATAAAGTTCATCAAAGGTAAGGAAACATTTATCATGTATTTTCTGGTTTCTGTTGACTCCAATATGGCGGCTAATTTGGCTACTGTTCTGAGCTCCGTCTCAGATTATTGCATGGGTTGCTTTTTCCGTAAACTTTAAAAAAAATCTGACACAGCGGTTGCATTAAGGAGAGGTATATCTATAATTCCATGTGTATAACTTATATTATCATCTACATTTAGGATGAGTATTTCTGTTGAAACGACTTGATGTTTTTGGAACTAGTGAATCTAATACGCCAATGTAAACTTTATCAAACAAAACATGCATGTATTGTGTAACATGAAGTCCTATGGGTATCATCTGATGAAGATAATTCAAGGTTAGTGATTAATTTTATCTCCATTTCTGCTTTTTGTGAATGCTATGTTTCGCTGGAAAATGGCTGACACTTTGGTGGGATTAACAACAAGATTACCTTTCAAATGAGACCAGACACATGTATGTTTTAGGAATTGTAATTATGAGTATTCTGTGGTTTGAATTTGGCACCCTCTATTTTCACTGGTAGTTGTCATATCGATCCCGTTAGTGGGAATGCAGCCATAACAAGATAACCACCCCCAGACACATCTGGCTAACTTGACAGGTAATGTAATCATCTGGTGAAGTGCAGTCTTTTGTTTAGACACGTAGCTAGCTAAACAATTAACCTAACGGTGCTTTCAAAACAACTGGAAATATGGAAAAACACCATAGAAAATACCCAACCGATGGTCATAGCTAGCCACCATGCCTGAATCAGGTAGCTAAAGCTAACCAAATAGGTTCAATGTTAGCTTGCTAGCTAACATTACGCTATAACTAGCAATACAAATGGCTTTCTGAGTTACAAATGATATTACTAAACAGATCATACACGTCACATTAGCTAGCGACACAGTCAGCTAACATTAGCTAGCTAGCTAACAGTACGCTTTAACTTGCAATGAAAACAACTTTCTGACTAAATTAGAAATGTATAATATCTGAAAATGTAGCTAGCTAGACTCTTATCCGAATACATGGATGAACGCTTCTCCCTCTCTGTCACAGATGCCATGGTTGCCATTAGTTTGAAGATGTAATCTGGAGACAGATGTTTTATACAATAACCTTCTGTGTTCTCTTTTCAACTCCCTCTGCCAATTTGCAATCAAACGCCAGAATCTTCTCCATCTCCTTAGCTATTGTGATGGAAAATGTTATGTTTGTGCTTTTCTAATAACCATTTCTGTGTTCTATGTTTGTGCTGTTCTGCTGTTCTAATAACCAATTTCTGTGTTCATGCAAGTAACTGATTGAATGTGCCTGGGAGGAATCCTCACTATCAGTATCGGCAATTTGGCAGTAAGCCCAGAACCTTGTTTGGAGAACGAAAGGGATATCTCAGTTTCAAGGTCTCAGCTTGGAGAGAAGAAGCCTCGTGAGGTGTTGGTCATTTACATGCATGAACCAAACGTTAATGATTAATTAATTATGAATGATGAATAAACTAAATCATGCAAATATAACTTGTCTGTGTAAGCAGTATATAAGAGAACTAACAGGACTGCCCCGGAGGAGCTCACTTCAGAATGGTACTTTTATGCATCCAAGTTTGACTGTGACCTCTCCAGTTTGCTGTTAATAAAGATAGATTAATTTAAGATTGACTCCAAGTGTCCCTTGTGGTAATTTCCACGACACTATCATACTCCGCTTCCACTGATTTCAACTTCTTCCATGATAACAACACTGTTGATCACTGTTTCTTCTCCATCACTGTCATCAGAAGACGCTACAATGTCTGGTTCAATGAAAATGTTTTTACCTAAATCAGGAGTTTCCTCATCGTCTGATTCATTTTCAGATTCAGAGAGTCAGCATGGCACGATCGTCCTCCAGAATGTGGAGAGCAGTAGCAACACTTTTTCAGTTCATGATATTTTTCAAAAAAGCTGCAGTAGAAAGGATTATCTACACATACTACATTATCTACACTACATGGCAGACCAATCTGAACTCATCTCTCAACATGTCCACCCCATCCATTGTCTCTTCCAATCATGGTTAGCAGGAGGATTCCTGTCTTTTTCCATGGCTAAAACAACTAGGCTTGTATTTTAACAATTGTATTCGTATTTACAAATGGTCAACAAGTTTGTTATTACGGTACAAGAAAGTTCACATGTTCCAGAAGGCATTTCGGCCCAAAAAACGCATTTTGAATTTTAAAAATCATGTTTACATTCAAATGCCCTTCCTGGGAAGTAGTGACATGCGACATACAGTACATCTAGTTTCCTGAAATGAGTCATATTTGCAGAATATTTTCTAGATATAAATGTTCTCCCAGGTGACGATCACAAGAGGAAATATCCCTAGAGGATGTTGTAGATGGCCCCTGCTGGACACTGCCGATATTTCTTAATCTCCTCAATACGCTGTATAGTGTCAGTGTCCAAAGGATCCTCAGCTGTCTTCCTCGTCCAGACACTGGAGCTGGGTCGGGGAGTTGGAGTGGAGGTTGATGAAGTGCCAGGGCAGAGAGCGAGGGTGCATCTGGGCGGAGCGTTGGCCACTGGTGAGAGGGGCCGGGGACGCGATGAACCAGGCCGGGGACGCGATGAACCATTCCGGGGACGCAATGAACCAGGCCGGGGACGCGATGAACCAGGCCGGGGACGCGATGAACCAGACCGGGGACGCGATAAACCAGGCCGGGGACGCGATGAACCAGGCCGGGGAGGCGATGAACCAAGCCGGGGACGCGATGAACCAGGCCGGGGACGCGATGAACCAGGCCGGGGACGCGATGAACCAGGCCGGGGACGCGATGAACCAGGCTGGGGACGCGATGAACCAGGCTGGGGACGTGATGAACCAGGCCGGGGACGCGATGAACCAGGCCGGGGACGCGATGAACCAGGCCGGGGCTCAGTTCTGTCTCGGTTTTCAGATGTTTGAACTAGCCCTTTTTATTTAACCTTTATTTAACTAGGCAGGTCATTAAGATAACAACACAGGCACAGGATATTTCCCACTTACAATTTTTCCCATTTGGAAATGAGCTGATTTCACAAGTTCTAATTAGGTCTGCTGAGATAAGATCATGAACACACACAGATACTGTACAAAAGGATTCAGCTACATGACAAGAGTACCTACACTGAGTATACCAAACATTAGAAATAACTTCCTAAGTTATTCCCCCCCCCTGTTGCCCTCAGAACGGCCTCAATTCGTCGGGGCTTGGAATCTACAAAGTATTGAAAGTGTTCCACAGAGATGCTGGCCCATGTTGACTCCAATGCTTTCCACAGTTGTATCAAGTTGGCTGGAAGTCCTTTGGGTGGTGGACCCTTCTTGATACACACAGGAAACTGTTGAGTGTGAAAAACCCAGCAGCGTTGCAGTTCTTGACACAAACCAGTGCGCCTGGCACCTACTACCATACCCTGTTCAAAGGCACTTCAATATTTTGTCTTGCCCATTCACCCTCTGAGTGGCACACATACACAATCCATGTCTCAATTGTCTCAAGGCTTAAAAATCGTTCTTTAACCTGTCTCCTCTCCATCATCTACACTGGATTTAAGTGATATCAATAGCGGATTATAGGGGATTATAGCTTTCACCTGGATTCACCTGGTCAGTCTATGTCATGGAAAGGTTCTTAATGTTTTGTATTCTCAGTGTACAGCGTGTCTGCCTGATGTTTCAGGTAAACACAAAGCCAACCCGGTTGTCAGAGCATCGGCAGCAGCCACACACCATTTCCTTTACCATTTTCGAACATACCGGTCCTGAATCGTTCTCCATTTTTCTTTGATATCAGCATCGGTGTTCGAATTTTGGCGATATCTCCCTCCAGCTGTAATCTTTTGTGTCTTCTCCGAATACAACTGCATCGAAGGATTGTTAGAGGTCACACCTCCTTGCACAGACGCTCCTCAAAACTGGACAGACATAATTGCGCATAGCAAAAGTTGAATTAAAAACACACAAAAAAGGGTGCTTGAAGGTAGAACAGCAAGAGCAGGGATGTAGCAGCACGTCCATCTCTTCCGTGTTTTTACCTGAAGGGATGTGATGTAGACACAGGGCTGGACTTCCGTTGCAAATATCACTCAATACTGCCCCTCAAGTCCTCGCAAGAAATTATACGGTGGGGTTTCAATTTCCAGGTAGTAAAAAACTGCCCTTTTTTGTGACAAAAGACAACATCGCAACATTGTGCTACATTCCGTACCTTCTGTCTCCATAGTGTGTGAATTTATCTTTCGAGACTAATTGCATTGACTGTCCACACATCCAACCCTTACACACAAGAACACCCACACAACCAGTCATGAAAAACACACACAAGCACATACACGCACACAGACTCACACACACATTACACACACACACTCACACACACACGGTCAATGCTGCTGTTCTATTATATATAATTTGTTCAACTGCGCGACCAACACACTACCCACTTTCAATTTGTAAATAGAGTCATACTTGACACATTCATTATCTACACTGTATATCCCATTGTGTACATTTTGGCTACTACTTCTTCTATTACTTGTTATTTATTAACTGACTCTTTATTACGGATATTGATTATTGTACTACAATGTTGAGGGAGCATAAGCATTTCTCGACACCTTTTATACCTGCTGTAAACTGTGTGAGTGACAAATAAAATGTCCACCAAACCAAACGGGCATCAGCAATAAAGCTTTGGAAAACAAAGTGTACTTTCTCTCAGAGAGATCGCTGCCCTCTAACTGGTAATCCATTTGATAAACAATGCTGAAGCACGCTGCAGATGGGGAAACAAGACTGCTCTATTCTATTGACTGGAACATTATAAGAAACTCGACATCTTGTCTCTAGTCTACTAGGTTGATTGAACACTGGATGTCTGTCCATGTCCTGAGGTCATTGGGAAATGCCTTCAGAACCAGCGACTAGGTGCAACAGTGAGCGCTATACCATCAAGTAGGCTGTGGTTGAGGGTGGTGAGGGGCGTGGTGAGGGGTGTAATCCCAGGGTGGTGGATGGGTGTAATCCCATGACTCCAAAGGTTGAGTGTTCAATCCCAGTGGTAGACAGTACTTTTTTATTTTTTTGTTTTAATCCTATCCCAAAATGTAATTTATTCATTTAACTCTTCTGATTTCATGTTTAAACCCTATCCCAAAATGTCATTTATTCATTTAACTCTTCTGATTTCATGTTTAAACCCTATCCCAAAATGTCATTTATTCATTTAACTCTTCTGATTTCATGTTTAAACCCTATCCCAAAATGTCATTTATTCATTTAACTCTTCTGATTTCATGTTTAAACCCTATCCCAAAATGTAATTTATTCATTTAACTCTTCTGATTTCATGTTTAAACCCTATCCCAAAATGTAATTTATTCATTTAACTCTTCTGATTTCATGTTTAAACCCTATCCCAAAATGTCATTTATTCATTTAACTCTTCTGATTTCATGTTTAAACCCTATCCCAAAATGTCATTTATTCATTTAACTCTTCTGATTTCATGTTTAAACCCTATCCCAAAATGTCATTTATTCATTTAACTCTTCTGATTTCATGTTTAAACCCTATCCCAAAATGTCATTTATTCATTTAACTCTTCTGATTTCATGTTTAAACCCTATCCCAAAATGTCATTTATTCATTTAACTCTTCTGATTTCATGTTTAAACCCTATCCCAAAATGTCATTTATTCATTTAACTCTTCTGATTTCATGTTTAAACCCTATCCCAAAATGTCATTTATTCATTTAACTCTTCTGATTTCATGTTTAAACCCTATCCCAAAATGTCATTTATTCATTTAACTCTTCTGATTTCATGTTTAAACCCTATCCCAAAATGTAATTTATTCATTTAACTCTTCTGATTTCATGTTTAAACCCTATCCCAAAATGTAATTTATTCATTTAACTCTTCTGATTTCATGTTTAAACCCTATCCCAAAATGTCATTTATTCATTTAACTCTTCTGAGTTCATGTTTAAACCCTATCCCAAAATGTAATTTATTCATTTAACTCTTCTGATTTCATGTTTAAACCCTATCCCAAAATGTAATTTATTCATTTAACTCTTCTGATTTCATGTTTAAACCCTATCCCAAAATGTAATTTATTCATTTAACTCTTCTGATTTCATGTTTAAACCCTATCCCAAAATGTCATTTATTCATTTAACTCTTCTGATTTCATGTTTAAACCCTATCCCAAAATGTCATTTATTCATTTAACTCTTCTGATTTCATGTTTAAACCCTATCCCAAAATGTAATTTATTCATTTAACTCTTCTGATTTCATGTTTAAACCCTATCCCAAAATGTAATTTATTCATTTAACTCTTCTGATTTCATGTTTAAACCCTATCCCAAAATGTCATTTATTCATTTAACTCTTCTGATTTCATGTTTAAACCCTATCCCAAAATGTCATTTATTCATTTAACTCTTCTGATTTCATGTTTAAACCCTATCCCAAAATGTCATTTATTCATTTAACTCTTCTGATTTCATGTTTAAACCCTATCCCAAAATGTCATTTATTCATTTAACTCTTCTGATTTCATGTTTAAACCCTATCCCAAAATGTCATTTATTCATTTAACTCTTCTGATTTCATGTTTAAACCCTATCCCAAAATGTCATTTATTCATTTAACTCTTCTGATTTCATGTTTAAACCCTATCCCAAAATGTCATTTATTCATTTAACTCTTCTGATTTCATGTTTAAACCCTATCCCAAAATGTCATTTATTCATTTAACTCTTCTGATTTCATGTTTAAAACCCTATCCCAAAATGTCATTTATTCATTTAACTCTTCTGATTTCATGTTTAAACCCTATCCCAAAATGTCATTTATTCATTTAACTCTTCTGATTTCATGTTTAAACCCTATCCCAAATGTCATTTATTCATTTAACTCTTCTGATTTCATGTTTAAACCCTATCCCAAAATGTCATTTATTCATTTAACTCTTCTGATTTCATGTTTAAACCCTATCCCAAAATGTCATTTATTCATTTAACTCTTCTGATTTCATGTTTAAACCCTATCCCAAAATGTCATTTATTCATTTAACTCTTCTGATTTCATGTTTAAACCCTATCCCAAAATGTCATTTATTCATTTAACTCTTCTGATTTCATGTTTAAACCCTATCCCAAATGTCATTTATTCATTTAACTCTTCTGATTTCATGTTTAAACCCTATCCCAAAATGTCATTTATTCATTTAACTCTTCTGATTTCATGTTTAAACCCTATCCCAAAATGTCATTTATTCATTTAACTCTTCTGATTTCATGTTTAAACCCTATCCCAAAATGTCATTTATTCATTTAACTCTTCTGATTTCATGTTTAAACCCTATCCCAAAATGTCATTTATTCATTTAAACTCTTCTGATTTCATGTTTAAACCCTATCCCAAAATGTCATTTATTCATTTAACTCTTCTGATTTCATGTTTAAACCCTATCCCAAAATGTCATTTATTCATTTAACTCTTCTGATTTCATGTTTAAACCCTATCCCAAAATGTCATTTATTCATTTAACTCTTCTGATTTCATGTTTAAACCCTATCCTAAAATGTCATTTATTCATTTAACTCTTCTGATTTCATGTTTAAACCCTATCCCAAAATGTCATTTATTCATTTAACTCTTCTGATTTCATGTTTAAACCCTATCCCAAAATGTCATTTATTCATTTAACTCTTCTGATTTCATGTTTAAACCCTATCCCAAAATGTCATTTATTCATTTAACTCTTCTGATTTCATGTTTAAACCCTATCCCCAAATATCATTTATTCATTTAACTCTTCTGATTTCATGTTTAAACCCTATCCCAAAATGTCATTTATTCATTTAACTCTTCTGATTTCATGTTTAAACCCTATCCCAAAATGTCATTTATTCATTTAACTCTTCTGATTTCATGTTTAAAACCCTATCCCAAAATGTCATTTATTCATTTAACTCTTCTGATTTCATGTTTAAACCCTATCCCAAAATGTCATTTATTCATTTAACTCTTCTGATTTCATGTTTAAACCCTATCCCAAAATGTCATTTATTCATTTAACTCTTCTGATTTCATGTTTAAACCCTATCCTAAAATGTCATTTATTCATTTAACTCTTCTGATTTCATGTTTAAACCCTATCCCAAAATGTCATTTATTCATTTAACTCTTCTGATTTCATGTTTAAACCCTATCCCAAAATGTCATTTATTCATTTAACTCTTCTGATTTCATGTTTAAACCCTATCCCAAAATGTCATTTATTCATTTAACTCTTCTGATTTCATGTTTAAACCCTATCCCAAAATGTCATTTATTCATTTAACTCTTCTGATTTCATGTTTAAACCCTATCCCAAAATGTCATTTATTCATTTAACTCTTCTGATTTCATGTTTAAACCCTATCCCAAAATGTCATTTATTCATTTAACTCTTCTGATTTCATGTTTAAACCCTATCCCAAAATGTCATTTATTCATTTAACTCTTCTGATTTCATGTTTAAACCCTATCCCAAAATGTCATTTATTCATTTAACTCTTCTGATTTCATGTTTAAACCCTATCCCAAAATGTCATTTATTCATTTAACTCTTCTGATTTCATGTTTAAACCCTATCCCAAAATGTAATTTATTCATTTAACTCTTCTGATTTCATGTTTAAACCCTATCCCAAAATGTCATTTATTCATTTAACTCTTCTGATTTCATGTTTAAACCCTATCCCAAAATGTCATTTATTCATTTAACTCTTCTGATTTCATGTTTAAACCCTATCCCAAAATATCATTTATTCATTTAACTCTTCTGATTTCATGTTTAAACCCTATCCCAAAATGTCATTTATTCATTTAACTCTTCTGATTTCATGTTTAAACCCTATCCCAAAATGTAATTTATTCATTTAACTCTTCTGATTTCATGTTTAAACCCTATCCCAAAATGTCATTTATTCATTTAACTCTTCTGATTTCATGTTTAAACCCTATCCCAAAATGTCATTTATTCATTTAACTCTTCTGATTTCATGTTTAAACCCTATCCCAAAATGTCATTTATTCATTTAACTCTTCTGATTTCATGTTTAAACCCTATCCTAAAATGTCATTTATTCATTTAACTCTTCTGATTTCATGTTTAAACCCTATCCCAAAATGTCATTTATTCATTTAACTCTTCTGATTTCATGTTTAAACCCTATCCCAAAATGTCATTTATTCATTTAACTCTTCTGATTTCATGTTTAAACCCTATCCCAAAATGTCATTTATTAATTTAACTCTTCTGATTTCATGATTAAACCCTATCCCAAAATGTCATTTATTCATTTAACTCTTCTGATTTAATGTTTAAACCCTATCCCAAAATGTCATTTATTCATTTAACTCTTCTGATTTCATGTTTAAACCCTATCCCAAAATGTCATTTATTCATTTAACTCTTCTGATTTCATGTTTAAACCCTATCCCAAAATGTCATTTATTCATTTAACTCTTCTGATTTCATGTTTAAACCCTATCCCAAAATGTCATTTATTCATTTAACTCTTCTGATTTCATGTTTAAACCCTATCCCAAAATATCATTTATTCATTTAACTCTTCTGAGTTCATGTTTAAACCCTATCCCAAAATGTCATTTATTCATTTAACTCTTCTGATTTCATGTTTAAACCCTATCCCAAAATGTAATTTATTCATTTAACTCTTCTGATTTAATGTTTAAACCCTATCCCAAAATGTCATTTATTCATTTAACTCTTCTGATTTAATGTTTAAACCCTATCCCAAAATGTCATTTATTCATTTAACTCTTCTGATTTCATGTTTAAACCCTATCCCAAAATGTCATTTATTCATTTAACTCTTCTGATTTCATGTTTAAACCCTATCCCAAAATGTCATTTATTCATTTAACTCTTCTGATTTCATGTTTAAACCCTATCCCAAAATGTCATTTATTCATTTAACTCTTCTGATTTCATGTTTAAACCCTATCCCAAAATGTCATTTATTCATTTAACTCTTCTGATTTCATGTTTAAACCCTATCCTAAAATGTCATTTATTCATTTAACTCTTCTGATTTCATGTTTAAACCCTATCCCAAAATGTCATTTATTCATTTAACTCTTCTGATTTCATGTTTAAACCCTATCCCAAAATGTCATTTATTCATTTAACTCTTCTGATTTCATGTTTAAACCCTATCCCAAAATGTCATTTATTCATTTAACTCTTCTGATTTCATGTTTAAACCCTATCCCAAAATGTCATTTATTCATTTAACTCTTCTGATTTAATGTTTAAACCCTATCCCAAAATGTCATTTATTCATTTAACTCTTCTGATTTCATGTTTAAACCCTATCCCAAAATGTCATTTATTCATTTAACTCTTCTGATTTCATGTTTAAACCCTATCCCAAAATGTCATTTATTCATTTAACTCTTCTGATTTCATGTTTAAACCCTATCCCAAAATGTCATTTATTCATTTAACTCTTCTGATTTCATGTTTAAACCCTATCCCAAAATATCATTTATTCATTTAACTCTTCTGATTTCATGTTTAAACCCTATCCCAAAATGTCATTTATTCATTTAACTCTTCTGATTTCATGTTTAAACCCTATCCCAAAATGTAATTTATTCATTTAACTCTTCTGATTTCATGTTTAAACCCTATCCCAAAATGTCATTTATTCATTTAACTCTTCTGATTTAATGTTTAAACCCTATCCCAAAATGTCATTTATTCATTTAACTCTTCTGATTTCATGTTTAAACCCTATCCCAAAATGTCATTTATTCATTTAACTCTTCTGATTTCATGTTTAAACCCTATCCCAAAATGTCATTTATTCATTTAACTCTTCTGATTTCATGTTTAAACCCTATCCCAAAATGTCATTTATTCATTTAACTCTTCTGATTTCATGTTTAAACCCTATCCTAAAATGTCATTTATTCATTTAACTCTTCTGATTTCATGTTTAAACCCTATCCCAAAATGTCATTTATTCATTTAACTCTTCTGATTTCATGTTTAAACCCTATCCCAAAATGTCATTTATTCATTTAACTCTTCTGATTTCATGTTTAAACCCTATCCCAAAATGTCATTTATTCATTTAACTCTTCTGATTTCATGTTTAAACCCTATCCCAAAATGTCATTTATTCATTTAACTCTTCTGATTTCATGTTTAAACCCTATCCCAAAATGTCATTTATTCATTTAACTCTTCTGATTTCATGTTTAAACCCTATCCCAAAATATCATTTATTCATTTAACTCTTCTGATTTCATGTTTAAACCCTATCCCAAAATGTCATTTATTCATTTAACTCTTCTGATTTCATGTTTAAACCCTATCCCAAAATGTAATTTATTCATTTAACTCTTCTGATTTCACGTTTAAACCCTATCCCAAAATGTCATTTATTCATTTAACTCTTCTGATTTAATGTTTAAACCCTATCCCAAAATGTCATTTATTCATTTAACTCTTCTGATTTCATGTTTAAACCCTATCCCAAAATGTCATTTATTCATTTAACTCTTCTGATTTCATGTTTAAACCCTATCCCAAAATGTCATTTATTCATTTAACTCTTCTGATTTCATGTTTAAACCCTATCCTAAAATGTCATTTATTCATTTAACTCTTCTGATTTCATGTTTAAACCCTATCCCAAAATGTCATTTATTCATTTAACTCTTCTGATTTCATGTTTAAACCCTATCCCAAAATGTCATTTATTCATTTAACTCTTCTGATTTCATGTTTAAACCCTATCCCAAAATGTCATTTATTAATTTAACTCTTCTGATTTCATGTTTAAACCCTATCCCAAAATGTCATTTATTCATTTAACTCTTCTGATTTAATGTTTAAACCCTATCCCAAAATGTCATTTATTCATTTAACTCTTCTGATTTCATGTTTAAACCCTATCCCAAAATGTCATTTATTCATTTAACTCTTCTGATTTCATGTTTAAACCCTATCCCAAAATGTCATTTATTCATTTAACTCTTCTGATTTCATGTTTAAACCCTATCCCAAAATGTCATTTATTCATTTAACTCTTCTGATTTCATGTTTAAAACCCTATCCCAAAATATCATTTATTCATTTAACTCTTCTGAGTTCATGTTTAAACCCTATCCCAAAATGTCATTTATTCATTTAACTCTTCTGATTTCATGTTTAAACCCTATCCCAAAATGTAATTTATTCATTTAACTCTTCTGATTTAATGTTTAAACCCTATCCCAAAATGTCATTTATTCATTTAACTCTTCTGATTTAATGTTTAAACCCTATCCCAAAATGTCATTTATTCATTTAACTCTTCTGATTTCATGTTTAAACCCTATCCCAAAATGTCATTTATTCATTTAACTCTTCTGATTTCATGTTTAAACCCTATCCCAAAATGTCATTTATTCATTTAACTCTTCTGATTTCATGTTTAAACCCTATCCCAAAATGTCATTTATTCATTTAACTCTTCTGATTTCATGTTTAAACCCTATCCCAAAATGTCATTTATTCATTTAACTCTTCTGATTTCATGTTTAAACCCTATCCTAAAATGTCATTTATTCATTTAACTCTTCTGATTTCATGTTTAAACCCTATCCCAAAATGTCATTTATTCATTTAACTCTTCTGATTTCATGTTTAAACCCTATCCCAAAATGTCATTTATTCATTTAACTCTTCTGATTTCATGTTTAAACCCTATCCCAAAATGTCATTTATTCATTTAACTCTTCTGATTTCATGTTTAAACCCTATCCCAAAATGTCATTTATTCATTTAACTCTTCTGATTTAATGTTTAAACCCTATCCCAAAATGTCATTTATTCATTTAACTCTTCTGATTTCATGTTTAAACCCTATCCCAAAATGTCATTTATTCATTTAACTCTTCTGATTTCATGTTTAAACCCTATCCCAAAATGTCATTTATTCATTTAACTCTTCTGATTTCATGTTTAAACCCTATCCCAAAATGTCATTTATTCATTTAACTCTTCTGATTTCATGTTTAAACCCTATCCCAAAATATCATTTATTCATTTAACTCTTCTGATTTCATGTTTAAACCCTATCCCAAAATGTCATTTATTCATTTAACTCTTCTGATTTCATGTTTAAACCCTATCCCAAAATGTAATTTATTCATTTAACTCTTCCGATTTCATGTTTAAACCCTATCCCAAAATGTCATTTATTCATTTAACTCTTCTGATTTAATGTTTAAACCCTATCCCAAAATGTCATTTATTCATTTAACTCTTCTGATTTCATGTTTAAACCCTATCCCAAAATGTCATTTATTCATTTAACTCTTCTGATTTCATGTTTAAACCCTATCCCAAAATGTCATTTATTCATTTAACTCTTCTGATTTCATGTTTAAACCCTATCCCAAAATGTCATTTATTCATTTAACTCTTCTGATTTCATGTTTAAACCCTATCCTAAAATGTCATTTATTCATTTAACTCTTCTGATTTCATGTTTAAACCCTATCCCAAAATGTCATTTATTCATTTAACTCTTCTGATTTCATGTTTAAACCCTATCCCAAAATGTCATTTATTCATTTAACTCTTCTGATTTCATGTTTAAACCCTATCCCAAAATGTCATTTATTCATTTAACTCTTCTGATTTCATGTTTAAACCCTATCCCAAAATATCATTTATTCATTTAACTCTTCTGATTTCATGTTTAAACCCTATCCCAAAATGTCATTTATTCATTTAACTCTTCTGATTTCATGTTTAAACCCTATCCCAAAATGTAATTTATTCATTTAACTCTTCTGATTTCACGTTTAAACCCTATCCCAAAATGTCATTTATTCATTTAACTCTTCTGATTTAATGTTTAAACCCTATCCCAAAATGTCATTTATTCATTTAACTCTTCTGATTTCATGTTTAAACCCTATCCCAAAATGTCATTTATTCATTTAACTCTTCTGATTTCATGTTTAAACCCTATCCCAAAATATCATTTATTCATTTAACTCTTCTGATTTCATGTTTAAACCCTATCCCAAAATGTCATTTATTCATTTAACTCTTCTGATTTCATGTTTAAACCCTATCCCAAAATGTCATTTATTCATTTAACTCTTCTGATTTCATGTTTAAACCCTATCCCAAAATGTCATTTATTCATTTAACTCTTCTGATTTCATGTTTAAACCCTATCCCAAAATGTCATTTATTCATTTAACTCTTCTGATTTCATGTTTAAACCCTATCCCAAAATGTCATTTATTCATTTAACTCTTCTGATTTCATGTTTAAACCCTATCCCAAAATGTCATTTATTCATTTAACTCTTCTGATTTCATGTTTAAACCCTATCCCAAAATGTCATTTATTCATTTAACTCTTCTGATTTCATGTTTAAACCCTATCCCAAAATGTCATTTATTCATTTAACTCTTCTGATTTCATGTTTAAACCCTATCCTAAAATGTCATTTATTCATTTAACTCTTCTGATTTCATGTTTAAACCCTATCCCAAAATGTCATTTATTCATTTAACTCTTCTGATTTCATGTTTAAACCCTATCCCAAAATATCATTTATTCATTTAACTCTTCTGATTTCATGTGACCCTATCCCAAAATGTCATTTATTCATTTAACTCTTCTGATTTCATGTTTAAACCCTATCCCAAAATGTCATTTATTCATTTAACTCTTCTGATTTCATGTTAAACCCTATCCCAAAATGTCATTTATTCATTTAACTCTTCTGATTTCATGTTTAAACCCTATCCCAAAATGTCATTTATTCATTTAACTCTTCTGATTTCATGTTTAAACCCTATCCCAAAATGTCATTTATTCATTTAACTCTTCTGATTTCATGTTTAAACCCTATCCCAAAATGTCATTTATTCATTTAACTCTTCTGATTTAATGTTTAAACCCTATCCCAAAATGTCATTTATTCATTTAACTCTTCTGATTTCATGTTTAAACCCTATCCCAAAATGTCATTTATTCATTTAACTCTTCTGATTTCATGTTTAAACCCTATCCCAAAATGTCATTTATTCATTTAACTCTTCTGATTTCATGTTTAAACCCTATCCCAAAATGTCATTTATTCATTTAACTCTTCTGATTTCATGTTTAAACCCTATCCCAAAATATCATTTATTCATTTAACTCTTCTGATTTCATGTTTAAACCCTATCCCAAAATGTCATTTATTCATTTAACTCTTCTGATTTCATGTTTAAACCCTATCCCAAAATGTAATTTATTCATTTAACTCTTCTGATTTCATGTTTAAACCCTATCCCAAAATGTCATTTATTCATTTAACTCTTCTGATTTAATGTTTAAACCCTATCCCAAAATGTCATTTATTCATTTAACTCTTCTGATTTCATGTTTAAACCCTATCCCAAAATGTCATTTATTCATTTAACTCTTCTGATTTCATGTTTAAACCCTATCCCAAAATGTCATTTATTCATTTAACTCTTCTGATTTCATGTTTAAACCCTATCCCAAAATGTCATTTATTCATTTAACTCTTCTGATTTCATGTTTAAACCCTATCCTAAAATGTCATTTATTCATTTAACTCTTCTGATTTCATGTTTAAACCCTATCCCAAAATGTCATTTATTCATTTAACTCTTCTGATTTCATGTTTAAACCCTATCCCAAAATGTCATTTATTCATTTAACTCTTCTGATTTCATGTTTAAACCCTATCCCAAAATGTCATTTATTCATTTAACTCTTCTGATTTCATGTTTAAACCCTATCCCAAAATGTCATTTATTCATTTAACTCTTCTGATTTCATGTTTAAACCCTATCCCAAAATGTCATTTATTCATTTAACTCTTCTGATTTCATGTTTAAACCCTATCCCAAAATATCATTTATTCATTTAACTCTTCTGATTTCATGTTTAAACCCTATCCCAAAATGTCATTTATTCATTTAACTCTTCTGATTTCATGTTTAAACCCTATCCCAAAATGTAATTTATTCATTTAACTCTTCTGATTTCACGTTTAAACCCTATCCCAAAATGTCATTTATTCATTTAACTCTTCTGATTTAATGTTTAAACCCTATCCCAAAATGTCATTTATTCATTTAACTCTTCTGATTTCATGTTTAAACCCTATCCCAAAATGTCATTTATTCATTTAACTCTTCTGATTTCATGTTTAAACCCTATCCCAAAATATCATTTATTCATTTAACTCTTCTGATTTCATGTTTAAACCCTATCCCAAAATGTCATTTATTCATTTAACTCTTCTGATTTCATGTTTAAACCCTATCCCAAAATGTCATTTATTCATTTAACTCTTCTGATTTCATGTTTAAACCCTATCCCAAAATGTCATTTATTCATTTAACTCTTCTGATTTCATGTTTAAACCCTATCCCAAAATGTCATTTATTCATTTAACTCTTCTGATTTCATGTTTAAACCCTATCCCAAAATGTCATTTATTCATTTAACTCTTCTGATTTCATGTTTAAACCCTATCCCAAAATGTCATTTATTCATTTAACTCTTCTGATTTCATGTTTAAACCCTATCCCAAAATGTCATTTATTCATTTAACTCTTCTGATTTCATGTTTAAACCCTATCCCAAAATGTCATTTATTCATTTAACTCTTCTGATTTCATGTTTAAACCCTATCCTAAAATGTCATTTATTCATTTAACTCTTCTGATTTCATGTTTAAACCCTATCCCAAAATGTCATTTATTCATTTAACTCTTCTGATTTCATGTTTAAACCCTATCCCAAAATATCATTTATTCATTTAACTCTTCTGATTTCATGTGACCCTATCCCAAAATGTCATTTATTCATTTAACTCTTCTGATTTCATGTTTAAACCCTATCCCAAAATGTCATTTATTCATTTAACTCTTCTGATTTCATGTTTAAACCCTATCCCAAAATGTCATTTATTCATTTAACTCTTCTGATTTCATGTTTAAACCCTATCCCCAAATATCATTTATTCATTTAACTCTTCTGATTTCATGTGACCCTATCCCAAAATGTCATTTATTCATTTAACTCTTCTGATTTCATGTTTAAACCCTATCCCAAAATGTCATTTATTTATTTAACTCTTCTGATTTCATGTTTAAACCCTATCCCAAAATGTCATTTATTCATTTAACTCTTCTGATTTCATGTTTAAACCCTATCCCAAAATGTCATTTATTCATTTAACTCTTCTGATTTCATGTTTAAACCCTATCCCAAAATGTCATTTATTCATTTAACTCTTCTGATTTCATGTTTAAACCCTATCCCAAAATGTCATTTATTCATTTAACTCTTCTGATTTCATGTTTAAACCCTATCCTAAAATGTCATTTATTCATTTAACTCTTCTGATTTCATGTTTAAACCCTATCCCAAAATGTCATTTATTCATTTAACTCTTCTGATTTCATGTTTAAACCCTATCCCAAAATATCATTTAACTCTTCTGATTTCATGTGACCCTATCCCAAAATGTCATTTATTCATTTAACTCTTCTGATTTCATGTTTAAACCCTATCCCAAAATGTCATTTATTCATTTAACTCTTCTGATTTCATGTTTAAACCCTATCCCAAAATGTCATTTATTCATTTAACTCTTCTGATTTCATGTTTAAACCCTATCCCCAAATATCATTTATTCATTTAACTCTTCTGATTTCATGTGACCCTATCCCAAAATGTCATTTATTCATTTAACTCTTCTGATTTCATGTTTAAACCCTATCCCAAAATGTCATTTATTTATTTAACTCTTCTGATTTCATGTTTAAACCCTATCCCAAAATGTCATTTATTCATTTAACTCTTCTGATTTCATGTTTAAACCCTATCCCAAAATGTCATTTATTCATTTAACTCTTCTGATTTAATGTTTAAACCCTATCCCAAAATGTCATTTATTCATTTAACTCTTCTGATTTCATGTTTAAACCCTATCCCAAAATGTCATTTATTCATTTAACTCTTCTGATTTCATGTTTAAACCCTATCCCAAAATGTCATTTATTCATTTAACTCTTCTGATTTCATGTTTAAACCCTATCCCAAAATGTCATTTATTCATTTAACTCTTCTGATTTAATGTTTAAACCCTATCCCAAAATGTCATTTATTCATTTAACTCTTCTGATTTCATGTTTAAACCCTATCCCAAAATGTCATTTATTCATTTAACTCTTCTGATTTCATGTTTAAACCCTATCCCAAAATGTCATTTATTCATTTAACTCTTCTGATTTCATGTTTAAACCCTATCCCAAAATGTCATTTATTCATTTAACTCTTCTGATTTCATGTTTAAACCCTATCCCAAAATGTCATTTATTCATTTAACTCTTCTGATTTCATGTTTAAACCCTATCCCAAAATATCATTTATTCATTTAACTCTTCTGATTTCATGTTTAAACCCTATCCCAAAATGTCATTTATTCATTTAACTCTTCTGATTTCATGTTTAAACCCTATCCCAAAATGTCATTTATTCATTTAACTCTTCTGATTTCATGTTTAAACCCTATCCCAAAATGTCATTTATTCATTTAACTCTTCTGATTTCATGTTTAAACCCTATCCCAAAATGTCATTTATTCATTTAACTCTTCTGATTTCATGTTTAAACCCTATCCCAAAATGTCATTTATTCATTTAACTCTTCTGATTTCATGTTTAAACCCTATCCCAAAATGTCATTTATTCATTTAACTCTTCTGATTTCATGTTTAAACCCTATCCCAAAATGTCATTTATTCATTTAACTCTTCTGATTTCATGTTTAAACCCTATCCTAAAATGTCATTTATTCATTTAACTCTTCTGATTTCATGTTTAAACCCTATCCCAAAATGTCATTTATTCATTTAACTCTTCTGATTTCATGTTTAAACCCTATCCCAAAATGTCATTTATTCATTTAACTCTTCTGATTTCATGTTTAAACCCTATCCCAAAATGTCATTTATTCATTTAACTCTTCTGATTTCATGTTTAAACCCTATCCCAAAATGTCATTTATTCATTTAACTCTTCTGATTTCATGTTTAAACCCTATCCCAAAATGTCATTTATTCATTTAACTCTTCTGATTTCATGTTTAAACCCTATCCCAAAATATCATTTATTCATTTAACTCTTCTGATTTCATGTTTAAACCCTATCCCAAAATGTCATTTATTCATTTAACTCTTCTGATTTCATGTTTAAACCCTATCCCAAAATGTAATTTATTCATTTAACTCTTCTGATTTCACGTTTAAACCCTATCCCAAAATGTCATTTATTCATTTAACTCTTCTGATTTAATGTTTAAACCCTATCCCAAAATGTCATTTATTCATTTAACTCTTCTGATTTCATGTTTAAACCCTATCCCAAAATGTCATTTATTCATTTAACTCTTCTGATTTCATGTTTAAACCCTATCCCAAAATGTCATTTATTCATTTAACTCTTCTGATTTCATGTTTAAACCCTATCCCAAAATGTCATTTATTCATTTAACTCTTCTGATTTCATGTTTAAACCCTATCCCAAAATGTCATTTATTCATTTAACTCTTCTGATTTCATGTTTAAACCCTATCCCAAAATGTCATTTATTCATTTAACTCTTCTGATTTCATGTTTAAACCCTATCCTAAAATGTCATTTATTCATTTAACTCTTCTGATTTCATGTTTAAACCCTATCCCAAAATGTCATTTATTCATTTAACTCTTCTGATTTCATGTTTAAACCCTATCCCAAAATGTCATTTATTCATTTAACTCTTCTGATTTCATGTTTAAACCCTATCCCAAAATGTCATTTATTCATTTAACTCTTCTGATTTCATGTTTAAACCCTATCCCAAAATGTCATTTATTCATTTAACTCTTCTGATTTAATGTTTAAACCCTATCCCAAAATGTCATTTATTCATTTAACTCTTCTGATTTCATGTTTAAACCCTATCCCCAAATATCATTTATTCATTTAACTCTTCTGATTTCATGTTTAAACCCTATCCCAAAATGTCATTTATTCATTTAACTCTTCTGATTTCATGTTTAAACCCTATCCCAAAATGTCATTTATTCATTTAACTCTTCTGATTTCATGTTTAAACCCTATCCCAAAATGTCATTTATTCATTTAACTCTTCTGATTTCATGTTTAAACCCTATCCCAAAATGTCATTTATTCATTTAACTCTTCTGATTTCATGTTTAAACCCTATCCCAAAATGTCATTTATTCATTTAACTCTTCTGATTTCATGTTTAAACCCTATCCCAAAATGTCATTTATTCATTTAACTCTTCTGATTTCATGTTTAAACCCTATCCCAAAATGTCATTTATTCATTTAACTCTTCTGATTTCATGTTTAAACCCTATCCCAAAATGTCATTTATTCATTTAACTCTTCTGATTTCATGTTTAAACCCTATCCTAAAATGTCATTTATTCATTTAACTCTTCTGATTTCATGTTTAAACCCTATCCCAAAATGTCATTTATTCATTTAACTCTTCTGATTTCATGTTTAAACCCTATCCCAAAATATCATTTATTCATTTAACTCTTCTGATTTCATGTGACCCTATCCCAAAATGTCATTTATTCATTTAACTCTTCTGATTTCATGTTTAAACCCTATCCCAAAATGTCATTTATTCATTTAACTTTTCTTATTTCATGTTTAAACCCTATCCCAAAATGTCATTTATTCATTTAACTCTTCTGATTTCATGTTTAAACCCTATCCCAAAATGTCATTTATTCATTTAACTCTTCTGATTTCATGTTTAAACCCTATCCCAAAATGTCATTTATTCATTTAACTCTTCTGATTTCATGTTTAAACCCTATCCCAAAATGTCATTTATTCATTTAACTCTTCTGATTTCATGTTTAAACCCTATCCCCAAATATCATTTATTCATTTAACTCTTCTGATTTCATGTGACCCTATCCCAAAATGTCATTTATTCATTTAACTCTTCTGATTTCATGTTTAAACCCTATCCCAAAATGTCATTTATTTATTTAACTCTTCTGATTTCATGTTTAAACCCTATCCCAAAATGTCATTTATTCATTTAACTCTTCTGATTTCATGTTTAAACCCTATCCCAAAATATCATTTATTCATTTAACTCTTCTGATTTCATGTTTAAACCCTATCCCAAAATGTCATTTATTCATTTAACTCTTCTGATTTCATGTGACCATATCCCAAACCTTAACCCTTTATTTCAAAATTTGACATTTGGAGAAACGGACCAATGGGTGTCCCATGACTCCGGATCCGAAGTTCTCGTGTTTAATCCCAGTGTTAGGATCCGAAGGTTGTGTGTTCAATCCCAGTTGTAGACAGTCATTTTAAATGTTTTTCTATTAACCCTATCCCAAACCATAATCCTTAGCCATTCTGAATGAATGTCTAAACTTAATGTGTTAACCCTATCCCAAACCATAATCCTTAGCCATTCTGAAGGAATGTCTAAACTTAATGTGTTAACCCTATCCCAAACCATAATCCTTAGCCATTCTGAATGAATGTCTAAACTTAATGTGTTAACCCTATCCCAAACCATAATCCTTAGCCATTCTGAATGAATGTCTAAACTTAATGTGTTAACCCTATCCCATACCATAATCCTTAGCCATTCTGAATGAATGTCTAAACTTAATGTGTTAACCCTATCCCAAACCATAATCCTTAGCCATTCTGAATGAATGTCTAAACTTAATGTGTTAACCCTATCCCAAACCATAATCCTTAGCCATTCTGAATGAATGTCTAAACTTAATGTGTTAACCCTATCCCAAACCATAATCCTTAGCCATTCTGAATGAATGTCTAAACTTAATGTGTTAACCCTATCCCAAACCATAACCTAACTTCGACATTTTAATTTTGGAGCAACCATGGTGTCAAAAACACATCAAAGCTTTATGTTTGGAGAAACTTCTGAATTTGATGTTTGGAAAAACATGGATAAACGTCAGAATCCGTTGCCAAATTGGTAAAACTGTGAGATCTTGTTGTGATTGAAAAGCTACTGTTGCAGTAAGACTGAGCTCTGTGTGTATGGAGTGAGACAGGTGAGATGAAAGACCCTAAAGCCCAAATAGAGAAATAAACTCTGGAAAAATAGAAATATATAATATCTCATATATATCATATGTGGTTCCTATTGTTTTGACTGTTTCCATACGTTTACGTTATGCATAAATATGACACCTCAGAGTACTATCAAAGTGGCTGTTGGCCCTACAACATGGCAGTGTTTTGTGACATGAGGTGAGTGTGTGTTTGAGGAGGAGAGAGCGAGGGAGGGAGTGAAGAAGAGTGTGTGTACGAGAGACAGAGAGAGAGAGAGAGAGAGAGAGAGGGAGGGAGGTGAGAGTGTTGTGTTTCACAGGTTTTTGCGGTGATGCACTGCTTTATTATTCAGCACAAGGGGCACTTCACCATCCGAATGGCTTCTCTTTGATATCGACAGCAGCTTGAGGGGGAGAGTGCACTCAAAAACAGGCGCGGGCCAATTTATTCTTCAAAAAAAAAATTGTGTACTTCTCTCAGCGGTGGCCCGAACATGAGGCGAGCCAATCGCTTTGATGCTCCAATAGTGACACTCCACACAGTAATGAAATATGGTAATTACACACACATGAAAGCCATGCTACACAGACCAGGGGGAAAAGGGATAAAAACAAATATGACTTTATCCAAAGATACCCTCTGTAATTAATTATCCTTTTCATAAACATATATTTTATTCTATTAGGGACCTACAAAGCAGCGTGAACCATCATTTGACCCAGTGACGAATCAGGGTAAGAGGTCCACTGATTAAGAATGTCAATAACAACACAGAGACAAACAGAAGAGGGGGATTGTCCACAAAGCTCTTCACTGTGCTGCTGTTTCCTTTCTGTTTCTCAGTCAGTACTAAACTGTCCACAGGAGAAATGATTGACAAGCCATGTTGTTTTGGTCAAGGTACTCAAGGCAGTCCCCCAGCAGGGAATGCACCTGACACTGGACATTGGGATCTTCATGTTTTACCTTTATGTGCCAAATTCTGTGTCTGCACTATTGATTGACATATACATCTCTCACTTGTATACTTCACACATGCCTCTCAGTAGAACCACATGACTAGTTGGCCAAGGAGCATAGGAGGGAGTGGTGGGGAGGTGAAGGGGGGATAGAGGGAGGTGGAGAGGAAGAGATGGATAAAGAATGAAAGAGAATGAGAGAATGCAAGACAATGGGTGGACAGGGCTATTTGTTCACCATCAGTGTTTGCTCTTGAGTCAGACAGCCAGAGCCAACCTCCTCATCTCTCTCACACACTTTCACACACTTTCACACACTTTCACACACACACACACACACACACACACACACACACACACACACACACACACACACACACACACACACACACACACACACACACACACACACACACACACACACACACACCTTAGCCTTCCTGCCCCGCTCCCTCCAGAGACAGAGCTGGAGGTCAGGGAGAAGGTGGAGGTCAAATGGGCTTGGATCAGTCCTGCTCAAACACTGCTAATAGGACACAGTGTGTATGTGTGTGTGTGTGTGTGTGTGTGTGTGTGTGTGTGTGTGTGTGTGTGTGTGTGTGTGTGTGTGTGTGTGTGTGTGTGTGTGTGTGTGTGTGTGTGTGTGTGTGTGTGTGTGTGGTGGGGGGGGGGGGGGGTCTGACCAGCTAACTGGGGCTAAATGCTCCATGAACAAACACACCCAGATGCACTGTGCTGATATGCAAAAGCACACACACATACACTCTCACACAGTCGCATGCACACACACACCTTAAGGCCAGAGCACGGGGTAAGAATGTTAAATGCCCATCCTAAGGACATGAAAAGTTGTCCTATTTGTCACTAGTATCTGCAAAAAGCCTTCCTGAAATCTTTAAGAGGGAAGGAGAACTGAACAATGTTGTTACTTAGCAGATAAGAAAAGTTATCGCTTAATTGAGTTGAGCTGATGATAAACTCTGGGCACCAGTGGACATGGTACAGACATGGCACAGACATGGCAGACAGACACAGAGGTCCAGACAGACAGATGGGGCCAGGGGCCAGCTAGCAGTGTCCTCTCTCTCAGAGTGTAGTGATAGGAGTTTTATTCCAGTGCTGAGCCTCTTTTATCACCCTCCTCCAACTGTATCCAGGTAACCCCAAGGCCACCTGGCTCTTAAAACAGGACAGTCAAGGTAACAGGTAATTGCAAAGGCGTCTCGTAAAATGGCCTGTTTGCCCAGAGCTGAACGAACACGGACTCCTCTATATGTCAACCTGGGACTCACAGGGAGTCAACACAGCAAAGGGGACACTGCCGGATACTGTTCCTCTATAGTCTTACTGTACTGTACCCTGGCTCTCTTCCTCTCAATCTTTCTCCTTTCTCTTTACCTACATGTTTCTTCCTCTCTCTTTCTTTCTCTGTCTGTCCTTCCATCTAGATCTCAGTTGTTCTGCCGTCTCTCACTCTGTCATTCCCCCCTATTTTACCTCTTTCTCTGTTTTCATTTGTTTTTATGAGTAACCTGGTTCTCTGTTCACCTCCCACCTCCCGAACATCAGTCTTTTAATGTTTGATTCCAGCTGATAAGAGCATGGGAGATGAGCCAATAAGAGAGCAGGAGAGCAGGAGTTAATATGGTCAAAGGGCAGAGGGTGGGGAGGGGACAGCAGACACTCTCACACACACACACACACACATGCACACACACGCACACGCACACGCACACACACACACACACACACACACACACACACACACACACACACACACACACACACACACACACACACACACACACACACACACACACACACACACACACACACACACACACACACACACACAAGCTGCACAACAAACTGCCTTTTGGGAGGCCTGGCTGGCCCTGGCTTGGAGTCTCTGGACCAGGCCCAGTTCAGCACTCAAAGTGACAGAGGACTGAGAGGAAACTAGTAAAGAGCCAAAGTACTCCACCAGAACCGCTGCATGGTGGGCCACACACATCCACATACAGTATGCATGGGTGTGAGAGAGATCACCCAACACAATCTACTCTACCGTTCAAAGGTTTGGAGTCACTTAGAAATGTCCTTGTTAGCACATTTTTGTCCACTAAAATAACATAAAACAGCTTCATTAAATGGTACCCGCAAAACACCAGTCTCAACGTCAGTGAAGAGGCGACTCTAGGATACTGGACTTCTAGGTAGAGTTGGAAAGAAAAAGACATACAGTTGGAATCGTAAGTTTACATACATTTAGTTTGGAGTCATTAAAACTCGTTTTTCAACCACTCCACAAATTTCTTGTTAACAAACTATAGTTTGGGCAAGTCGGTTAGGACATCTACTTTGTGCATGACACAAGTCATTTTTCCAACAATTGTTTACAGACAGATTATTTAACTGCATCACAATTCCAGTGGGTTAGAAGTTTACATACACTAAATTGACTGTGCCTTTAAAAAGCTTGGAAAATTCCAGAAAATGATGACATGGCTTTTTGACATAATTTTAGTCAATTGGAGGTGTACCTGTGGATGTATTTCAAGGTATACCTTCAAACTCAGTGCCTCTTTGCTTGACATCATGGGAAAATCAAAAGAAATCAACCAAGACCTCAGAAGAAAATCGTAGACCTCCAAGTCTGATTCTTTTTTGGGAGCAATTTCCAAACATGGTACCATGGTCATATGTACAAACAATAGCCCACAAGTATGAACACCTTGGGTCCACACAGCCGGTGTACCGCTCAGGAGGAGACACGTTCTGTCTCCTGGAGATGAACGTACTTTGGTGCGAAAAGTGCAAATCAATCCCAGAGTAACAGCAAAGGACCTTGTGAAGATGCTGGAGGAAACAGGTACAAAAGTATTTATATCTACAGAAAAACGAGTCATATCGACATAACCTGAAAGGCCGCTCAGCAAGGAAGAAGCCACTGCTCCAAAATCACCATAAAGAAGCCAAACTACGGTTTTCAACTGCACATGGGGACAAAGATCATACTTTTTGGAGAACTGTCCTCTGGTATGATGAAACAAAAATAGAACCTTTTTGCCATAATGGCAAATGTTAATGTTAATGTTGGGTCGCAAATGGGTCTTCCAAATGGACAATGACCCCAAGCATACTTCCAAAGCTGTGGCAAAATGGCTTAAGGAGAACCAAGTCAAGCTATTGGAGTGGCCATCACAAAGCCCTGACCTCAATCCTATAGAACATTTTTGGGCAGAACTGAAAAAGTATGTGCGAACAAAGCATGTGCGAGGCCTACAAACCTGATTCAGTTACACCATCTCTGTCAGGAGGAATGGGCCAAAATTCACCCAATTTATTGTGGGAAGCTTGTGGAAGGCTACCCGAAACCTTTGACCCAAATGAAACAATTTTAAAGGCAATGCTATAAAATACTAATTAAGTGAATGTAAACTTCTGACCCACTGGGAAGGTGATGAAAGAAATAAAAGCTGAAATAAATCACTCTCTCCTATTATTCTGACAATTCAGTTTCTTAAAATAAATTGGTGATCCTAACTGACCTAAGACAGACTTTTTTTACTAGGATTAAATGTCAGGAATTGTGAAAAACTGAGCTTAAATGTATTTGGTTAAGGTGTATGTGAACTTTCAACTTCAACTGTATCTCAGACTGGCCAATAAAAACAAAAGATTAAGATGGGCAAAAGAACACAAACACTGTACTTTGTCTAGAAGGCCAGCATCCCGGAGTCGCCTCTTCACTTTTGACATTGAGACTGGTGTTTTGTGGGTACTATTTAATGAAGCTACCAGTTGAGGACTTGTGAGGCGTATGTTTCTCAAACTAGACACACTAATGTACTTGTCCTCTTGCTCAGTTGTGCACCGGGGCCTCCCACTCCTCTTTCTATTCTGGTTAGAGACTGTTTGCACTGTTCTGTGAGGGGAATAGTACACAGCGTTGTAAGAGATCTTCAGTTTCTTGGCAATTTCTCGCATGGAATCGCCTTAATTTCTCAGAACAAGAATAGACTGACCAGTTTCAGAAGAAAGTTCTTTGTTTCTGGACATTTTGAGCCTGTAATCGAGCCCACAAATGCTGATGCTCCAGATACTCAACTAGTCTAAAGAAGGCCAGTTTTACTGCTTCTTTAATCAGAAAAACAATTTTCAGCTGTGCTAACATAATTGCAAAATGATTTCTAATGATCAATTAGCCTTAGAAAATGAAGCTAACACAACGTGCCATTGGAACACAGGAGTGATGGTTGCTGATAATTGGCCTCTGTACACCTATGTGTCACGATCGTCATCGTGGAAATGACCGGACCAAGGTGTAGCGTGGTGAGCGTACATTTTCCTTTATTTATATAAATGTCGCCAACAAAACAAGAAACAAAGAAACGACCGTGAAGCTTACTAGGGCTATAGTGCCACTAACAAAGAAAACTACCCACAAAATACAAAGGAAAAAAGGCTGCCTAAGTATGATTCCCAATCAGAGACAACAATAGACAGCTGTCCCTGATTGAGAACCATACCCGGCCAAATAATAGAAATATAGAAACTAGAATTCCCACCCCAGTCACACCCTGGCCTACCCAAAATAGAGAATAAAAGCCTCTCTATGGCCAGGGCGTGACAATATGTAGATATTCCATTAAAAATCTGCTATTTCCAGCCACAATAGTCATTTACAACATTAACAATGTCTACACTGTATTTCTGATCAATTTGATGTTATTTTAATGGACACAAAATGTGCTTTTCTTTCAAAAACAAGGACATTTCTATGTGACCCCAAACTTTTGAATGGTAGTGTACATCTATCTGCATTGTCTATCTGTGTTGTCTATCTGCACAGCAGTAACTATATATCTACAGTAACTACAGAATCTATATATCTATTACACGTGCACTCACAGCCCATAATACACAAACACACACACACACACACACACACACACACACACACACACACACACACACACACACACACACACACACACATACACACACACTAGGCTGCACAGCACACTATTTACTGCTGGATCTGTCACACTCCATTTCCACACCTTCAACAATTGCTTGTTTGTTGCAAACAAACACCAACACAAGCAAAATAGCCACCATTGACAACGATAACTTAACCCTCTCTCAGACACACACACATCCTCCTCTCTCTCTCTCTCTCTCTCTCTCGCTCTCTCTCTCTCTCGCCTCTCTCTCTCTCTCTCTCTCTCTCTCTCTCTCTCTCTCGCCTCTCTCTCTCTCTCACTCTCGCCTCTCTCTCTCTCGCCTCTCTCGCTTTCCTTCTCTCTTAGGGTTTCATCTGATTTGATCCCCCTATGCTCGACATTATAAATTCATTGTGTGCTGCTTGTGGCTGGCGTGTCTGATTGAAGTGATGGGCTGATTCCTCTTGCTTCCTCCCAGATGGAGGGTGCTATAGCAAATAGCCCAATGGGTCTGTTTAGATAACACTGACCTCTCCCTGCCGGGCCGCCTGCGCTGTAAGTGAGCGGTTTAAGGGATTCTGCCGTCCCTAAGTGGAAGGGCAAAAAAGAAAAAGAGCCAAATTGATCAATTCAGAGATGGAGAGAGAAAAAAAGATGTGGCCAATGGTTGTGAGCGTATTGTAACTCCCACCTGCCTCTCCATGTACAGAAGTGATAGTCATCATCAGGCTGAATAGCAGGAGGACACAAGGGCCTGCCTCTGCTGATCTGCATCCCACCAATTGGGTTACCCAGGAAACATACAGTAGGCTGAACGGGGACCACTTGCGCTCTTCCTTGGAAATGGATATTCACGTCTTTGTTCCGTGTCATGGTAATGTTTATAAAATGAATCCTGTTCAATTGTGTGCTCCTCTCAGCAGCCAGAGCTCCTGCGATTGCATCAGCCAACCTTCACACAGGTCAGGATTTAAACACTAATGTTGATCAAAGAAAATGAACCAAAGGAAGAATGAATAAACCTCTGTAGAAATGATGCATAAATATATACTGATGAATTGACATTGAGAGAGACAGATTAAATATGGGATATTATATTTCCTGTTGCTCAGCCATTATCTCTCTCTCCAGCTGTAATGGTGTGACGCCTTCAGATGGCCCCTGTGTGTTCCAAGCTAAATGGCCTGATCTCTTAGTCTCACATATAAAGACACCATCAGCCTCTGTGTGTTTCCCCATCTCTATGGCCTTGTGCTTAAGTGCCCACTTTATGGGCCACATCAGGGCACACACCCTGTTTTAATGTGCATTTTAAAATAATGATCTTTGGCGTTATGCAACTCCTTGCAAACACAGAGGCCTGTTTAAAAGTTATTGGGGGAGATATTATGGCTCATCTCTGAAAGCTGGGGTTGTAAAACATCATTGTAACTCCCTCATGTGACAAGAGGTTTTATAATCGCACCATTAAAAGCCATTGAGTGTGTGGGCCAAGTTAGGCTGGGTGAGCCACTGCAGGCCTTCTTTTCCTGGTTGTATGGCTGGATAGAGGTGGCATGCCTTACAGTGAGGAGTGGAGCTGCTTTAAGATAAAGACAATGTTGTTCTTTAATTAAAACAGCACATCTCTCGTCATCGATTCCAACGAGGGGAGGAGAGGAAACTGTGATACAGACACAAATAGACAGCATGTTATAAACTGCTTAGTAGTGAGAAATACTGTACACAAGCCATCATATGAAGTAAAGGCCTGGTGAAAATGTGTGCGCGCGGGTGTGTGTGAGCATTCTGGCGTATGCATGTATGAGAGAAATAGAGAGAGACCGAGAGAGAACAGAGAATGAGAGAAATACAATCCAAAGAGGGATGGCTCACACAATAATTTGTCAATTTTCACATATTTATTAGCTAGTCTGTATTAAAAATATATATACAGTACCTGTCAAAAGTTTGACACACCGACTCATTCAAGGGATTTTCTTTTATTATTTCTACTATTTTCTACATTATACAATAATAGTGAAGACATGAAAAATATGAAATAACACATGGAATCACCGTGCTTCTACACCTGCATTGCTTGCTGTTTGGGGATTTAGGCTGGGTTTCTGTACAGCACTTTGAGATATCAGCTGATGTACGAAGGGCTATATAAATACATTTGATTTGATTTTGATTTGATTTTTAAAACATTTAACAAATCAAAATATATTATATATTTTAGATTTGTCAAAGTAGCCACCCTTTGCCTTGATGACAGATTTGCAAACGCTTGGAATTCTCTCAACCAGCTTCACCTGGAATGCTTTTCCAACAGTCTTGAAGGAGTTCCCACATATGCTGAGCACTTGTTGGCTGCTTTTCCTTCACTCTGCCGTCCAACTCATCCCAAACAATTACAATTGGGTTGAGGTCGGGTGATTGTGGAGGCCAGGTCATCTGATGCAGCACTACATCACTCTCCTTCTTAGGCAAATAGCCCTTACACAGCCTGGAGTTGTAATGGGTCAAATCAGATGGGTTTGCGTATTGCTGCAGAATTCTGTGGTAGCAATGCTGGTTAAGTGTGCCTTGAATTCTAAACAAATCACTGACAGTGTCACAAGCAAAGCACCCCTACACCATCACACCTCCTCATCAAAGCTTCACGGTGGGAACCACACATGCGGAGATCATCCATTTACCTACTCTGCGACTAACAAAGACACAGCGGTTAGAACCAAAAATCGCAAATTTGGACTCATCAGACCAAAGGACAGATTTCCACTGGTCTAATGTCCATTGCTCGTGTTTCTTGGCCCAAGCAAGTCTCTTCTTCTTATTGGTGTCCTTTAGTAGTGGTGTCTTTGCAGCAATTGGACCACGAAGGCCTGACTCACGTAGTCTCCTCTGAACAGTTGATGTTGAGATGTGTCTGTTACTTGAACTGTGAAGCATTTATTTGAACTGCAATTTCTGAGGTTTGTAACTAATGAACTTATCCTCTGCAGCAGAGGTAACTCTGGGTCTTCCTTTCCTGTGGCAATCCTCTTGAGAGCCAGTTTCATCATAGTGCTTGATGGATTTTGCGACTGCACTTGAAGAAACTTTAAAAGTTTGTGAAATTGACTGACCTTCATGTCTTAAAATAATGTGTTCTACAATGTAGAAATAGTAAAAATAAAGAAAACCCCTGGAATGAGTAGGTGTGTCCACATTTTTGACAGGTACTATATGACAAATTTTATGAAATTTATATTTGAGTGATACAATAGGATTTTGCAAATACGGCCCCCCGTCCGCCGAGATGAATGGCTTTGACCACTGAAGTTTTGCTTCACTACACGCTCCACTGCTTGGATTGGTGTAAGGTTAGCTTGAAACCACAAGTGTTTATCCAGCTAATGAAAAGGCACCCGTGATAGAAAACATATAGTTAGTTACATGTCATTTACGGCATGCATGATCATGAGCAAAGTCATTGTAGCCTATCATTTTACTTCCCCTGTGAGAACCATGAGCACGGGCTGACTTGGCTTTGCTGTACAGCAGCCAAAGCCTGCCAGCAGCCTACCTTCCAAAGGTTGTACCGTGTCCATTACAATATGGAAAAACACATTAGCTATCTTTCAATAGTTATCCATATTACCAGAGCTTAATCTTATTATTTCTAAGTAATTTCTTTGGTGGATTCACGTCCGCAATTTAAGGAAGATGCCAAAACTTTGGAGATAACAATAGATGGCGAAGTCAAAGATAGGCAAGTTCCATCTGTGGTGATGTTTTCCCTAAATCAATGCTTATGACCAATCTAGCTGGCTAATCTTTTGAATATGTGTGTAGTAAAAAAAAACAGCAACAACAGATAAGCTAACTAGATAAGGTTAGCATGCTAGCTAGTTACACTGACAGCTGTCAGTGCCCTGTTTGCTGATGTTTATCAACTCCTTGTGGAAATTCCCACACCCAATTTGTGAATATATATAAGTAGCCTTAGTCATTCTACGGAGGTGAAGCCTAAATATGCATTTCCTCTCTAGGACTGTCACCCCCTGACCTTAGAGAGCTTTTTATGTCTCTATTTTGGCTTGGTCAGGGTGTGATTCGGGTGGGCATTCTATGTTCAGTTTTCTATGTTTTGTATTTCTTTGTTTTGGCCGGGTATGGTTCTCAATCAGGGACAGCTGTCTATCGTTGTCTCTGATTGGGAACCATACTTAGGTAGCCTTTTCCCACTTGTGTTTTGTGGGTAGTTGTTTTCTGTTTAGTGTTCTGCACCTAACAGGACTGTTTCGGTTTCGTTTCTCGCTTTGTTATTTTGTTCTAGTGTTCAGTGTCAATAAAAAATCATGAACACTTACCACACGAGGGTGCCCAGTCCGGGGCCCGCAACGAGGGTGCCCAGTCAGGGGCCCGCAACGAGGGTCTCCAGTCTGGGGTCAGTGGCAAAATGTACAGTGTTGGTCCCATGTTTCATGAGCTGAAATAAATTATACAAGACATTTTCCATATGCACAAAAAGCTTATTTCTCTCAGATTTTGTGCACAAATTTGTTTACTGTGCCACCAGGGAGCTTGCAATTTGCATGCAGGTATGTCCACCACAGCTGTTGCCAGAGATTTTTTTATTTATTTTAATTTTACCCCTTTTTCTCCCCAATTTCATGGTATCCAATTGTTAGTATCTACTATCTTGTCTCATCACTACAACTCCAGTACGGGCTCAAGAGAGACAAAGGTTGAAAGTCATGCGTCCTCTGATACACAACCCAACCAAGCTGCACTGCTTCTTAACACAGCACACATCCAACCCGGAAGCCAATGTGTCAGAGGAAACGCCGTGCACTTGGCAACCTTGGTTAGCGTGCACTGTGCCTGGCCCGCCACAGGAGTCGCTGGTGTGCGATGAGACAAGGATATCCCTACCGGCCAAACCCTCTCTAACCCAGACGACGCAAGGGCAATTGTGCGTCGCCCCACGGACCTCCCGGTCACGGCCGGTTACGACAGAGCCTGGGCGCAAATCCAGAGTCTCTGGTGGCACAGCTGGCGCTGCAGTACAGCTCCCTTAACCACTGCGCCACCCGGGAGGCCTGCTTCTAGAGAATTTAATGTTAATTTCTTTATCATAAACTGCTTCCAATGTCATTTTAGATTATTTTAGATAATGTGTAACCACACCAGCCCAGGAACTCCACATCCAGCTTCTTCACCTGCGGGATCGTCTGAAACGAGCCAACCAGACAGCTTATGAAACTGTGGGTTTGCACAATCAAAATATTTCTGCACAAACTGTGCAGAACCGACTTCAGGGCGCAAATGCTCACCTTCGATGGCCACTGATGCTGGATAAGTGTGCTCTTAACGGATGAATCCCGGTTTCAACTATACTGGACAGATTGCAGATTATATGGTGTTGTGAACAGAGTGCCCCATGGTGGTGGTGAGGTTATGTTATGGGCAGGCATAAGCTACGGACAACGAACACAATTGCATTTTGTTGATGCAATTTGAATGCACAGAGATACCGTGACGTGATCCTGAGGCCCATTTTTGTGCCATTCATCCGCCGCCATAACCTCATGTTTCAGCATGATAATGCACGGCCCCATGTCGCAATGATCTGTACACAATTACTGGAAGCTGAAAATGTCCCAGTTCTTCCATGGCCTGCATATTTATCAGACATGTCACCCATTGAGCATGTTTAGGACGCTTAGGATCGATGTGTACGACAACGTGTTCCAGTTCCATCCATTATCCAGCAATTTAGCACAGCCATTGAAGAGGAATGGGACAACATTCCACCTGCCACACAACAGCCTAATCAACTCTATGCAAAGGAGATGTGTGGCGCTGCATGAGGCAAAAGGTGGTCACACCAGATACAGACTGGTTTTCTGATCCACGCCCCTACCTTTTTTATTAAGTTATCTGTTGACCAAGAGATGCATATTTGTATTCCCTGTCATGTGAAATCCATAGATTAGGGCCTAATTAATATCCTTATATGAACTGTAACTCAGTAAAAAATTTGAAATTGTTGCATGTTGGATTTATACTTTTGTTTGGTGTATATGAAGAGCACTAAGCATGCTGTCTCTGACCAACTCTCTCATTATCGCTCTCAGAAAGATCTTCTTGACCCTAACCAGTCAAGGCTTCAAGGCAGCTCATTCAACTGAGACCGCTCTCCTCTGTGTCACAGAGACTCTCCTGACAAAGCTGACTCTCCCTCCTCTGTTCTCATCTTCCTTGATCTATCCGCTGCCATCGACACCGTGAACCATCAAATTCTCCTTTCCACCCTCTCAGGGTTGGGCGTCTCAGACTCTGCACACTCCTGGATTGCATCCCACCTGGCAGGTTGCTCCTACCAGGTGGCGTGGAGAGGATCTGTGTCTGCACCACTTGTTCTCTCTTACTGGTGTCCCCCAGGGCTCGGTTCTAGGCCCTCTCCTCTTTTCTTTTTACACCAAGTCACTCAGCTCTGTCATATCCTCACATGGTCTCTCCTATCATTGCTATGCGGACGACACTCAACTACTCTTCTCCTTCCCTCTTCTGACACCCAAGGGGCGACACGCATCTCTGCGTGCCTGGCAGACATCTCAGCTTGGATGTTGGCCCACCACCTCAAGCCCAACAAAACGGTGCGCCTCTTCCTCCCAGGGAAGCTCTGCCCACTCCAAGACCTCTCCATGTCAGTTGACAACTCCACTGTGTCCCCCTCCCAGAGTGCAAAGAATCTTGGTGTGAGCCTGGACAATACCCTGTCGTTCTCTGCAAACATCAAAGCAGTGACTTACTCCTGCAGGTTCATGCTCTTCAACAACTGTAGAGTATGACATTTCATCACAAAGGAAGTAGTGCCTGACCTAATCCAGGCACTTATGATCTCCCGTCTAGACTACTGCAATTCTCTGTTGGCTGAGATCCCTGCTTGTGCCATCAAAACACTGCAACTTTTCCAGAATGCCGCAGCCCACCTGATGTTCAACCTTCCTAAGTTCTCCCATGTCACTCCACTCCTCTGCACATTCCACTGGCTTCCAGTCAAAGCTCAGATCATCAAGACCCTGCTGCTTGCCTACGGAGCAGCAAGGGGTACTGCCCCTCCTTACCTTCAAGCCATGCTCAAACCCTACATCCCAACCCAAGCACACTATTCCGCTACCTCTGATCTGTTGGCCCTCCCACCCCTACAGGAGGGCAGCTCCCGCTCAGCCCAATCAAAGCTCTTCTCTGTCCTGGCACCCCAATGGTGGAACAGGCTTCCCCCTAGATGATAGTGCTAGCTAGGTGGTCAACAGCATTTTTGCCCTAGAACCACCCCAAAAAAGGTCTACTTCACACATTTGTTGAGGGAAATTTTTGTAATAATTTTTTGAAACATTATTATTATCATTATTCATTGATTGATTTATCAGGGGGGTGCTGAAGCACCCTCAGCACCCCTACTTCCATCGGCTATGCAGTAACATCACTCAAACATATTTCTCAGGGAGATACTGGTGGAGACTGATTGAGTCTGATTTCAAAGGAACCTGAGGCTGCACAAGTTGTGGTTGTGCAAACCCCAATACTGAAAGAGAGGTAACAAAAGCTGAATAGATTGTTTGTTATGATTTGTGATTCAATAATTATTTTGCTGGTAATCTACCAATATAGTTAGCTATGTTTGCCTGTGTTTTGTAGGTGGTTATTTTCTGTTTAGTGTTTTTTCCATTCACTTTACGGGACTGTTCGTTTGTCGTTTATTGTTTTGTTCAGTGTTCAGTTATTTTATAAAAAATATGAACACTCACCACGCTGCGCTTTGGTCCTCACCTTCTTCCACCACAGACGATCGTTACACCAAGAACCGAGAATGATGCTTGTTTCTTTTTTCCCTGCTACAAGGATGGTTTATCTGCAAACAAGTTAGATAGCTTGTTTCCTTCTTCTGCTCTGTGTTTGTTTCTGGCTGCTGTAATGTTAGCAAGTGGCCTTCATTTCTGCTCCGGGCCATGGCAGCAGGGTCATTTGAGTAGGCAGGATTTAATGCAAAGTCACACATTGCCCAGACGGCCTGTCCAAAGCCGCTCAGGGAAAACTCTTCTTCTTTTTTATTGTTCAAAGTGAAAACACTACACAAGTAGGGAGGCATAGGGTCGTCCGGATGAGGGTCTGCTAAATGACTAAAATAAATACAGTATATAAAAAATGGGTGTGGGACTACTAATGCATGATAGTGTGAGTTTAGTTAAGCAGAATCAGTAGTCTGAATTGTCTCATATTCAACTAGTCGCTGTAGATGTGGATCAGACCAGCTACCGCTGGTTTTAGATAAATAATTCCGCTTGCTCGGTGTTGAGTTTCCCGTGTGCTGTGGTTTCATCAGACCTCCCTCAAGCATCTGTAATGACAGATACTTGGCAGAACGTCCTCAGTACGGTTTAGTACAGAACGCAAAGCAAACTAGACTCTTGGCATAGTACAATGTTCTATCTAGACTAAAATGTGTCAAGCGTCAAAAACTTATAATAACCATAATCTCTAGAAAAGTAATCCTGCATAATTGCAAAATGTCTGATAAAAGTTTGTAACTAGTGATGATAAAGGACAACTTTTTTGTGGACAATTATTTCTGAACCATGTTCCACAGTCACTAGGAGAGGGTATGATGATTAACTGCCTTGATTGAGCCCATGGAAGCGAATTTCAAACACTCAGTTTTGTAAGGAACCATCTACCTACCAAGGTAGAAATATCATTAACGGCGTCCCAGAAATGAAAAGGTAATGGACGCGTTCCTCTGCCAAAGCGTTGCTGACGCATACCAGGTCTTGCAACGCCTGGGTAGGTATTTTAAGTATCAGCTAACAACAGTTTATTTTAAAGCAATCTGGAGCCCAACGGCACATTTTATTTTAAAGCAATCTGGAGCCCAACGGCACAGTCGATGAAGTGGCATGCAACCAATGGTTGACGCGTTCAATGACTGAGCAGCGGACGCGATTTAAATCAGATCACCGTCTGACAGAATGGTTTGAAGAAAAAATGTATAAATATAAAATAATGTACAATATTGCAATTTTCCGAATTTAAGCAGAAAATTTACCAACCAAATACACGAATAATAACAATTATAATTATTATAATAATGTAATGTTGTATTTTTGTAGTATATTTGACTATTTGTTTAACCAACTTCTCAAACTGATGCCGGACACCAGATGTTTTCATCAGCAAACGAGGCCTGTTTGAGTCTAACCTTTATACCAGAGGGCTCGAACCAAGTGAGAAAATCCATAACAAAATACATTTTAATTTAAAAATAGGGACTGCATATCAGAGGTGTTTTGGAAAGGGGTGGAAGGTGGTGGAGGGGGGTGGATAGAGACAGAATGTCATTTAAGATTCAAGATTTCCATTTGGCCATCTGAAAAGACAACGCAATTGTCCTCCTGGTCACCTCTCGGCTCTAGAATTCGATAGAATGCAAATGTTGGAGGTCTATAGGGCTCGGTGTGGGTAATCCATTGATTTGAGATGAATACAGTGGCTACTCGCGGACCCTTCACAGTTATTAGGACTAATAGAAAAACATAAAATAAAGAAAAAGGAGCAGGAATCTGCACAAAAGCCCCAAATAGCCAGCTCCTCCAAAGCCCTCTCTGAGAGTTTGGCTTGCAATTTGCATTCCTTTGCGCGACAACTTGTAATCCCCTCCTCAGCATGCCAAGAAACACACAACAGATTTATTGTCCCAGTCAACAAATCGTTTAGGTCACCCAAACCTATTACTGGCTAATGCTTCGGGAGCCCCTGCACTCCCCTCTGGTCTCATCACATGAACCAGTGGTTTCCAAACACCCTGCAGAGCCCAGCAGCTCCATAGCTTTGTTGGGCCCTGATCTATTCACGCCAAATACACTTCTGCAGCTTCAACACCTTCCCAGCGCGGCCTGGGAGACTGCTACAAAACCCAGAGACCACACTCTATTCTCGGCCAACAATGCAACACTAGTTTGGTGAAAAAGATACACACACACATACGTATAGAAAATAGCCCATATGTTCTCCTATTTATATTCTAACACAAATTAAAAAGTCCTTGCAGAAATTATATAAATCAATGCGCCTAATGATGATGCAAACAGGCCATATAAATCCAATATATATTTAAATGTATGTGTGTGGTTGGAATGGGCTGATTGTAACATTTTGTCGTTTTCGTTAGTAATGCGTGCATTTTCATTGTTCATGTGGTGAAATGTATAAATGTTATATATATAGACAGTACCAGTCAAAAGTTTGGACACACCTATTCATTCAAGGGATTTTCTTTATTTGAGCTATTTTCTACATTATACAATAATAGTGAAGACATCAAAACTATGAAATAACACATATGGAATCATGTAGTATCCAAATTTTTCAAAGTAGCCACCCTTCGCCTTGATGACAGCTTTGCACATTCCTGGCAACCAGCTTCACCAGCTTTTCCAACAGTCTTGAAAGAGTTCCCACATATGCTGAGCACTTGTTGGCTGCTTTTCCTTCACTCCCCGGTCCAACTTATCCCAAAACTTCTCAATTAGGTTGAGGTCGAGTGATTTTGAAGGCCAGCTCATCTGAGGCAGCACTCCATCACTCTCCTTGGTCAAATAGCCCTTAGACAGCCTGAAGGTGTGTTGGGTCATTGTCCTGTTGAAAAACAAATGATAGTCCCACTAAGCGCAAACCAGATGGGATGGCGTATCTCTGCAGAATGCTGTGGTAGCCATGCTGGTTAAGTGTGCCTTGAATTCTAAATAAATCACTGACAGTGTCACCAGCAAAGCACCCCACACCATCACACCTCCTCCTCCATGTTTCACTGTGGGACACACACATCATCCGTTCACCTACTCTGCCTCTCACAAAGACATGGCGGTTGTAACCTAAAGTCTCAAATTTGGACTCCTCAGACCAAAGGACAGATTTCCACCAATCTCATGTCCATTGCTCGTGTTTCTTGGCCCAAGCAAATTTCTTCTTATTATTGGTGTCCTTTTGAAGTGTTTTCTTCGCAGCAATTTGACCACGAAAGCCTGATTCAAGCCGTCTCCTCTGAACAGTTGATGTTGAGATGTGTCTGTTACTTGAACTCCGTGAAGCATTTATTTGGGCTGCAATTTCTGAGGCTGGTAACTCTAATGAACTTATCCTCTGCAGCAGAGGTAACTCTGGGTCTTCCTTTCCTGTGGCGGTCCACATCATAGCGCTTGATGGTCTTTGCGACTGCTTTTGAAGAAACGTTCAAAGTTCTTCAAATTTCCATATTGACTGACCTTCACTTCATGTCTTAAAGTAATGATGGACTGTCATTTGTCTTTGCTTATTTGAGCTGTTCTTGCCATAATATGGACTTGGTATTTTACCAAATAGGGCTATCTTCTGTATACCAACCCTACCTTGTCACAACACAACTGATTGGCTCAAACGCAATAAGACAGAAAGAAATTCCACAAATTAACCTTTAACAGGGCACATCTGTTAATTGAAATACATTCCAGGTGACTACCTCATGAAGCTGGTTGAGAGAATGCCAAGAGTGTGCAAAGCTGTCATTAAGGCAAAGGGTGGCTACTTTGAAGAATCTCAAATCTTAAATATATTTTGATTTGTAAACCTTCTTCGGGATCGGTGTCCCTTCCACGGTACGGTGGAGCTAACGTAGGCTAATGCGATTAGCATGAGGTTGTAAGTAACAAGACAATTTCTCAGGACATAGACATATCTGATATTGGCAGAAAGCTTAAATATTTATTAATCTAACTGCACTGTCAATTTACAGTAGCAATTACAGTGAAATAATACCATGTTTGAGGAGAGTGCACAATTTTGAACATGAAAAGTTATTAATAAACAAATTAGGCACATTTGGGCAGTCTTGATATAACATTTTGAACAGAAATAAAATGGTTTATTAGATCTGTCTAAAACTTTGCACACACACTGCTGCCATCTAGTGGCCAAAATCTAAATTGCACCTGGGCTGGAATAATACATTTATGGCCTTACTCTTGCATTTCAAAGATGATGGTACAAAAAAATACAAAATAACGTTTTTTTTTTCTCCTTTGTATTATGTTTTACCAGATCTAATGTGTTATATTCTCCTACATTCCTCTCACATTTCCACAAACTGCTAAATGTTTCCTTTCAAATGGTACCAAGAATATGTATATCCTTGCTTCAGGGCCTGAGTTACTGGCAGTTAGATTTGGGTATGCCATTTTAGGCAAAAATTGAAAAAAAGGGGGTGGTTCCTTTATAGGATCCTTAACACTATTATGTTTACTACATGATTCCATATGTGTTATTTCATAGTTTTGATGTCTTCACTATTATTCTATAATGTAGAAAATAGTAAAAATAAAGAAAAACTTTGAATGAGTAGGTGTGTCCAAACTTTTGTCTGGTATTGTATATATACACTACCGGTCAAAAGTTTTAGAACACCTACTCATTCAAAGGTTTTCCTAGATTTTTTTAAAACTGATTTCTACATTGTATAATAGAACAGTTGACCTGGGTAGCTCTAGCAGGGCAGATATTTGACCAACCGTCTTGTTGGAAAGGTGGCATCCGATGACGGTGCCACGTTTAAAGTCACTGAGCTCTTCAGTAAGGCCATTCTACTGCCAATGTCTGTCTATAAAGAATGCATGACTGTTTGCTCGATTTTATACATCTGTCAGCAACGGATGTGGCTGAAATAGCCGAATCCACTCAGTTGAAGGGGTGTCCATATACTTTTGTATATATAGTGTATATAGAACCCCAGGGGTTCTTCTTCACTGAACCAAATTTGATTTCATATAGAACCCTTGGGTCCCATATAGGGTTCTATATGGAACCAATTTCGGTTCTTTATAGAACCTTTTATGGGTGCCATACATGGAGCAATAATATAACCCTTTTCGCTTCTATCAAGAACCTTTTTTTCTAAAAATGTATTGTTCTATTCTTTATTTTCTACATGGGTTGATGACGATAATCGAGCTTAAAGCACGTCCTCAGGAAAACTGCCATTAGAGCGTGTTATTTTTTGGTCTGTGTTATACTTTCACTGTGCTGTCTATCTATCCGTGGAGGGAGAGGCGAGAGGAGAGGACCGTCCATCTGCTCGCCTTTGTGCCTCACACGCATGGCATTAAATGAGAGGTCACCACCGAGAGAGAGGGAGAGATCTCCCACATAGACCCGACACGACAAACACAACGGATCCTTTGATATGCTTGTTTGCACACATACATTTATCTCTAATTGTTGTTTTGGCTTTCAGTATGGCCCCATATAGAGACCGTGCACAGACTGCACATGAAAGCCATAGGCGCAATTGTTCGCGCACATTAAACTACAGACGTATTCAAGTTATCCAACATCAACACGAAATCCAGCACATTTTGACAGCCTCACAACTTTTATAAGCAATCAGTTTGAGAGTTTAAATCTATTCTGGAAGTATTTGGGCGTCGGGGATATCGATAAATATAACACATTCGGAGTGAGGTTCTAGAACACATGCCAGGGGAACTTCAGATTAGAACGTTTGGTACTGAGGATGGCAGGAGCGCATGCAGATTAGGGCCAACATTTTCCCATTGAAACAAAAGTAGAAATACAACAACGCGCCCTCACTTTCATTTGACAAATAACATAGGCCGACAGAGGAAAATACATAGGCCTAACTATAACCATTTGGTGAGGAATCAATTAACATTATTGGATAATAAAATGATCGTTAATAGACAATAATTGTTCTTGCCATTATTCAAATAGCCTATACAATCGCATCCGTCTTGCCTCATGTAGGCTACAGCCTTGGCATGATTTCGTAGGCAGTCTGATACGATGGGCCGATTTCAGTCTGGATTACACTAGTACAGTAATGAAGTCTGAGCACTGTCAAATATATTGCAGACATCAGATTGCGTTTAAGTGAAAGGCTGCGGACAAGCCTTCAATTATAATGGGCCCCTAACACGACTGCTGTATGGATTTGACTTGTTATGTCTTTATTATTTCATCATTGTTTGGTTCAACTATTGTCAGAAATCTGATGCGAAATCTGATGCCTGTGTAGGCCTAAATCTATTTAAAGATGCCCAGTTATAATATACAGTTAGAGACAGGATTTACTTAATTCTACTTCATTTTCTCTTCATTGTAAACTTCGTTTCTCTTATTGAAACGTCTCCCCCGTAATTTAGATTTTTATTGACAATGGCGACAGCTATTCTTCCTGGGGTAACTAAATGATTTAATCACATGACATCACGGAGACAGGGTCATGAAAAGATCCTCCAAAAGCGGCATATCCACCGTAATACGACGTGTAAAAGCCCTGTTCGGAACTAAAGTTGAACCACATTTTTTGGGGGTCCATTTCCATAGCCTGCTATTAGGCCGACCTGTCGTGGAGCGCATAAAGGTGCGTAAGCGATTCAGCCATATCGCACTGCGGAATTTAAAAGATATACCGATTTATATCGACTGATGGGTGCAGTGTTGTAGGCCTTGTAAAGCCTGTTAAGTCCACGTTTGATGACAGAAGTATTTTCAACAGCCTATAGGCCTATAGGCCTGGATAAATTATCATAAAATTACAAGCCCTGAGATTATGAATAGTATATATATATAGCTAGTCTTTAATTGAAATTTTTAGGCCCTAATGAAAAGCATTCTTATTTGTTTAATCCCAAAGCTGATTAACACTTCTGCACAACAGTCAATGCCCTGTTTTTGCTATAAACATAATAAGCAGGCTTACAAAAATAACAATAATTTATCATTCATAATTGAGAAATAAGTAAGCATATGATGATGATGATGATTGTTGTTGTTGTTGTTATTATGATAATAATAATTGTTATTATTATGCTATTGGGAAGGCTACATCTGAATGAAAAACAAATCGACTACATTTTAGTTCACCGTGAGCATAAAATAAGTCAGAGCAAAACTGAAATCCATCCGGGATGCTCTCTGTTATTAATTTATTTTGTCAAACTTAATTTTCCGTTTCAGTGCGACAAGGCCAATAAACCGTGTGTTTGCAAGAGCGTATTTGTAAATTGTGCTTGGCAGCGCATGAAGCAGCGTTTGAAGATTTCACTTGTTTCAAACCCTTTGTTTATTAATTTATTTTATTCATTATTAATTTCTGATCTCCTGATCCTAGCAGTATTTAAATAGGATTAAGGATATTATGTTCCTTATTCAATCGTTTATTTTCTATATCCAAATAAATCAGATTAATTGCATTATACTTTTTTATAGGCCTACAATAAGTCTACGTTAAGAAATGCATCTTTAAATATTAGCCAAAGAGATATAATAACGAAATGGTAATATGTTAAATCATTTGGATATATGAAATATTGTCCCCTTGAGACCAATGCAAAGACCGGCCTTTGTAAACTCTGAGTTCTGCGTATTAAAAGAGATCAGCCGGAATGACCTAAACTCAAAAATGTCTTCTGAATACATTTGTCTATCCTCGTAGCTCCTCGCACACATGCGCTTCGTTAGGTTGTCTCTTTTCTGAGACTTCCTACAGATTCCCCGTGTAACTTAATCTGTCGACAATCATCACGCTCCTGCCCTGAGCCTATCGAATCAATACATTATTTAATTATTTGGAAACCTTTGCGCCGCTTTCCCCTTTAATCGTATTAAACAAGGACATCTACTAACTAATGCACAAATAGAGTCGGCTTTGGCACATAGACAAACATACAGAAAAATTTAAATTATACCACTTTGTTGGCTACACAATAACTAAGTTAGAAAGTATTGCTAACAATGCTACTACTATGCCTACTGCTACTACTAGTAGCTACAAAAACGAATAATATTTGCCGTGATACTACAGTACTATATTCTGAGTTACATAGCACACATGTACCCAGTGAATGAAAGAGTTCCATGGAAAATGAATGAGGCAGGTGTTTGTTCTTAGCTGCTGAAGTGCCCCTGTGCCGAGGACACCCTCATCCCTGTTCCAGCCCCCATTCTGGAGGCGCTGCGATCCCCCTCCAGCCCGCTCCCTAGCTTCCCTGCTCCTAGGGCCTTTGATAAGGGCTTACCCCCTCTGTCACAGCTGCCCATGTGGGGGCTTTTATCTCACCTACAAAAACACTGCCTGCAGGGGGACCCTCTCTTACACCCCCCCAACCCTCAAACCCTACCCAAGACCACCATCCCTAAGGAAACAGCAGAGCGGGTGGGATCACTGTTTTGTTGAGTGAGTGTACAAGAGGGAGAGTGTTCGTCAAGCACACATGAACGAGTGAGAAGTTGTGTACTGTATAGTCTTTATGGCTATAGGAAAGAGAGAGCAAATGTGTTTGTGTGTGTGAGAATGAGACGAAGAATGACAAGCTATGCTTCACCTAAGCAACACATATGCCGACAGAGCAGCATTTCCCACACACAATCACCAATAAGAGTCCACAGCTTGCTTACATATGACTATACTTAGTCACACCTGCAAGTCTTTATCGGAGCGACTGGTGCCCAAAGTTACTTCCCCCTGTTCAATTGACCTGAAAACTCCTCTTATTTGTAATGCCTGCTCAATTAGGTAAGAAGAAAACACCTTTGGTCTAGCTGGGAGAGGAGGTGAACGAGTTCCACAATCATAGTTTTAAATATTTATATTTTATTTACACCAGAAAACATTTGTTGATGCTGTCCTTTTACTTTTGGGGTAAATGTTGTTAGTAACAGTTTAAAAGCCACTCTTCTCTCACAATGCAGCTAATCCTGCTGAGACATCTGGGAAGGATGACTCAACTGAATGTCTGATGAACAGCATATGTGATTCATTATCCTGAGGTTGCCTATTCCAGGCAAATGATCCTTTGTATATTTTCAGAGTCCCATACATATAGAACCTGGCTGAGATGACATATTTGACCAGTGAAAGCTGTTCCAGGCTGTGTGACTGTGATGACTGGCAGGACTGATGGTGATGTGACATCGGAAGCAGCTTGGTCCACCCCTCTCCACTGTCACCTGCCCCTGAGCCGGCAGGGGTCAATTAACTAATTAAGTGCCAATTAAACCATTAAATGCTTCCCCGGGGTTGTGTGGTAGCACCTGGTTAGGACGGTGCAAGTGGTGAGGGTGTGAACCAGTCCAAGTTCAACTGGGCTTTATGTCCTCCTTCCACAAAGGCAGACATGGGGAGAGACAGAGGTAGGGGATACAAGTCTGCCACTGCTGTGAAGGTGACACATACAGTACAAGTGGGAATATCTTCTGCCCATATTCTTGATGTTACGTAAATGAATGTACATCACGTCGATACATAACATCTATAAAAATCCGAAATGTAACAGTTTGATATCATTAATTAGTGGATGGTTAGTTACCTGCTTCATTTATCTGATGATGACCACACTGTAATGTAGTTCAGTAATACACAGTACCACAGTAACACATCTGAAACACGTGCTCCACCAGCACTCCTCTACTCAATTCAATTTCAATTTAAGGGGCTTTATTGGCATGGGAAACATATGTTTACATTGCCAAAGCAAGTGAAATAGATCATCAACAAAAGGGAAATAAACAATAAAACATTAACAGTAAACATTACACTCACAAAAGTTCCAAAAGAATAAAGACTGGTATTTCACCCAATAGATATGGGATTTGATCAAAATTGGATTTGTTTTTGAATTCTTTGTGGGTCTGTGTAATCTGAGGGAAATATGTGTCTCTAATATGGTCATACATTTGACAGGAGGTTAGGAAATGCAGCTCAGTTTCCATCTCATTTTGTGGGCAGTGTGCACATGGCATGTGTTCTCTTGAGAGCCATGTCTGCCTTCAGCAGCCTTCCTCAATAGCAAGGCTATGCTCACCAAGTCTATACATAGTAAAAGATTTCCTTAATTTTGGGTCAGTCACATTGGTTAGGTTTTCTGCCACTCTCTGTTTAGGACCAAATAGCATTCTAGTTTGCTCTGTCAAGTAATTATCTTTTTGTTTTCTCATGATTTGGTTGGGTCTAATTTTGTTGCTGTCCTGGGACTCTGTGGGGTATGTTTGTGTTTGTGAATAAAGCCCCAGGACTAGCTTGCTTAAGGGGGCTCTTCTCCAGGTTCATTTCTCTGTAGGTGATGGCTTTGTTAAGGAATGTTTGGGAATCGCTTCCTTTTAGGTGGTTGTAGAATTTTAGGTGGTTGTAGCTCTTTTCTGGATTTGGATAATTAGTGGGTATCGGCATAATTCGGCTCTGCATGCATTATTTGGTGTTTTACGTTGTACACAGAAGAGATGTTTGCAGAATGTTCTCCTAGCCCAAGTAGGGTTGCACTCTGCTTTCCATGACCACTTGGACCACCGCTAACACCTCTGTCTGTCCAAGCTCACTCAGTCAGATGAGGGGTGGCGGTCGGTGCTGTTTAAGATTAGGGAGGACGCAGCATTTTTTTATGAGCATGGCCTTACTTCTATTACAGCATATTGGATGACTGTCGTTCATATTCCATTCACCCAGCTCAATGTAACATCGATAGGTTTAGGATACTACATGATACAAATATTTGCCCAATACCCTAAGCGAGTGACACGTTCAGTACCGCCTTGCACACACTTGCCTGCATCTATATGATCTGGGGTGTAATCATTAGTCCAAAACATGAGTTTCTATTGGACAAATTCAGGTAGGTCCATCCCCGTTTCGTTCCCTTTGCTACGGTTTAAGAAACATTTTGCAACAGAATCGGTGAATGAAGACTTCTAAATAGCTAATCAAATGGCTAACTCTCTTGGACTGCCTCTATGTACACACACTGGACACTACCCACACACTCACGCATACTTACATTGACACCCCAAAACACACTACATACGCCCACACACACATAACATGCACACAAATGCACACTGACGCCACACACACACACACTCACATAGTATTGTATAACTAACCTTGTGGGGACACATAATTCAGTCCCATTCAAAATCTTATTTTCCCTAACACCTTAACCTAAATCTAACCCTAACCCTAACCCCAAAACCTAACCTTAATTCTAGCTTTAACCCTAAAACTGCTAGAAATAGCATTTCACCTTGCGGGGACTAAGAGACTGTCCCCAGTTGGTCAAATTTTGTTTGTTTACTATTCTTGTCGTGCACAGTCATGCAGTCGTGGATGAAGAGGGAGTACAGGTGTTGAGGGTCAGCGTGGCGGATGAGATTTTGCCTGCCCTCACTACATGGGGGCGGCACATCAGGAAGTCCAGGATCCAGTTGCAGAAGGAGGTGTTCAGTCCCAGGGTCCTTAGCTTAGTGATGAGCTTGGAGGGCACTATGATGTTGAATGCTAAGCTGTAGTCAATGAATAGCATTCTCACATAGGTGTTGCTCTTTTCCTGGTGGAAGAAGGCAGTGTAGAGTGCAATAGAGTTTGCGTCATATGTGGATCGGTTGGTGCGGTATGCGACTTGGAGTTGGTGCAGAGTGTCTGGAATGATGGTGTTGATGACCCATGATGACCAGCCTTTCAAAGCATTTCATGGATACAGATGTGAGTGCTATGGGGTGCTAGTCATTTAGAAAAGTTACCTTGATGTTCTTAGACACAGGGACTATGGTGGTCTGCATGAAACATGTAGGTATTACAGACTGGGTAAGGGAGAGGCTGAAAATGTCAGTAAAGACACGTGCCAGCTGGTCAGCACATGCTCTGAGTACAGGTCATGGTAATCTGTCTGACCCTGCTGCCTTTTGAATGTTAACCTGTTTAAAGGTCTTACATTGGCTACAGAGAACGTGATCACACAGTGGCCTGGAACAGCTGGTTCTCTCATGCATGGTTCATTGTTGCTTGCCTCGAAGTGAACATAGAATGCATTTAGCTCGTCTGGTAGCCTCAAGTCACTGGGCAGCTCATGGCTGGATTTTCCTTTGTAATCTGTGATAGTTTGCAAGCCCTGCAGCATCTCACGAGCATCAGAGTCAGTGTAGTAAGATTCGATTTTTGTCCTGTATTGATGCTTTGCCTGTTTGATGGCTCATATGAGATCATACCGGGATATCTTACAAGAGTTCGGATTAGTGTTCCGCTCCTCAAAAGCAGCAGCTCTAGCCTTTAGCTCAGTGAGGATGATGCCTGTAATCCATGGCGTCTGGTTGGGATATGTACGCACGTATGGTCACTGTGGGGACAACGTCGTTAATGCACTTATTAATGAAGCCGGTGACTGATGTGGTAAACTCCTCAATGCCATCGGGTGAATCCCAGAACATATTCCAGTCTGTGCTACTGAAACAGTCCTGTAGCTTAACATCTGCTTCCTCGGACCACTTCCATATTGAGTGCGCACTGTTACTTCTTTTACTTTTTGCTTGTAACCAGGAATCTGGAGGATGGAGTTATGGTCAGATTTTCCAAATGGAGGGCAAAGGCGAGCAAGCTTCATATGTGTTTCTGTGTGTGGAGTTAAGGGGATCTGGAGTTTTATGTCCTCTAGTTGCACAGGTGACATGCTGGTAGAAACTAGGTAAGATGAATTACAGTTACCCTACATTAAAATCACCAACCACTAGGACCACCGCCTCTGGACGAGCATTTTCTTGTTTGCTTATGGCCCTATACAGCTCGTGGAGTGCGGTTTATTTACTCTTTGATGTAGTTTCATCAAGGTGCCCACACATCGGCCTGTCTTACGCCACATCTTCCTTTTCCGAGTCTTGGGGATTAGGACCTGGTCAGGGGTGTCCTATAGATATCTTCATCCAAATCGACATTGGTGATTGCTGTTCTGATGTCCAGAAGCTCTTTTCGGTCATAGCAAACAATGGCAGAAACATTATGTACAAAAAAAGTTATGATCAACACAAAAGAAACACAAAAATCGCAGAATTTGTCAGGAGTCCATAAAAGGGCCGCTATCCATTGCAGCGCCATTACAATATAACTATAACAATACAATTGTTGTAAAAATGTTGTTGTAAAAGGACCTGAAAGGAAGCATTTCACTGTTAATATACACCTGTTGTTTACGAAGCATGTGACATTTTATTTTGATTTGAATACACCCCCGATCACCCACGCACAGTTCACATTCATAGCAGCCACATACAGTATCATCACTTTGCTCGTTGTATAATTCCTCCTCTCACCTTTTCCCTTTGCTTGTGGACTTTAATGCACAACACAACAACTGTCTGTGACTGACCAGGCGAAAGACCCTCTCCAAGCCAAACCTTCATACCATAACTGCTAACCGCTACACAGCCTACACCTTTTACACCATATTAACTAACATCATTGTCAATATTCTACTAATTCTAGAACTAACGCATTAGTAAACCCCCGGTTACTTCCGGCGCCGACAGAGATGGCCGCCTCGCTTCGCGTTCCTAGGAAACTATGCAGTTTTTTGTTTTTTTACGTGTTATTTCTTACACTAGTACCCCAGGTCATCTTAGGTTTCATCACATACAGCCGAGAAGAACTACTGAATATAAGATCAGCGTCAACTCACCACCAGTACGACCAAGAATATGTTTTTCGCGATGCGGATCCTGTGTTCTGCCTTACAACCAGTGCCACGGGATGGTTCCCATGCAGCGACCCAAAAAAACGACTCAGAAAAAGAGGGAAACGAAGCGGTCTTCTGGTCAGACTCCGGAGACGGGCACATCGTGCACCACTCCCTAGCATTCTTCTTGCCAATGTCCAGTCTCTTGACAACAAGGTTGATGAAATCCGAGCAAGGGTAGCATTCCAGAGGGACATCAGAGACTGTAACGTTCTCTGCTTCACGGAAACGTGGCTCACTGGAGAGACGCAATCCGAAGCGGTGCAGCCAGCGGGTTTCTCCACGCATCGCGCGGACAGAAACGAACATCTTTCTGGTAAGAAGAGGGGCGGGGGCGTATGCCTTATGGCCAACGTGACATGGTGTGATGAAAGAAACATACAGGAACTCAAATCCTTCTGTTCACCTGATTTAGAATTCCTCACAATCAAATGTAGACCGCATTATCTACCAAGAGAATTCTCTTCGATTATAATCACAGCCGTATATATCCCCCCCCAAGCAGACACATCGATGGCTCTGAACGAACTTTATTTAACTCTCTGCAAACTGGAAACGATTTATCCGGAGGCTGCATTCATTGTAGCTGGGGATTTTAACAAGGCTAATCTGAAAACAAGACTCCCTAAATTTTATCAGCATATCGATTGCGCAACCAGGGGTGGAAAGACCCAGGATCATTGTTACTCTAACTTCCGCGATGCATATAAGGCCCTGCCCCGCCCCCCTTTCGGAAAAGCTGACCACGACTCCATTTTGTTGATCCCTGCCTACAGACAGAAACTAAAACAAGAAGCTCCCACGCTGAGGTCTGTCCAACGCTGGTCCGACCAAGCTGACTCCACACTCCAAGACTGCTTCCATCACGTGGACTGGGAGATGTTTCGTATTGCGTCAGCCAACAACATTGACGAATACGCTGATTCGGTGTGCGAGTTCATTAGAACGTGCGTTGAAGATGTCGTTCCCATAGCAACGATTAAAACATTCCCCAACCAGAAACCGTGGATTGATGGCAGCATTCGTGTGGAACTGAAGGCGCGAACCACTGCTTTTAATCAGGGCAAGGTGTCTGGTAACATGACTGAATACAAACAGTGCAGCTATTCCCTCCGCAAGGCTATCAAACAAGCTAAGCGCCAGTACAGAGACAAAGTAGAATCTCAATTCAACGGCTCAGACACAAGAGGCATGTGGCAGGGTCTACAGTCAATCACGGACTACAGGAAGAAACCCAGCCCAGTCACGGACCAGGATGTCTTGCTCCCAGGCAGACTAAACAACTTTTTTGCCCGCTTTGAGGACAATACAGTGCCACTGACACGGCCTGCAACGAAAACATGCGGTCTCTCCTTCACTGCAGCCGAAGTGAGTAAGACATTTAAACGTGTTAACCCTCGCAAGGCTGCAGGCCCAGACGGCATCCCCAGCCGCGCCCTCAGAGCATGCGCAGACCAGCTGGCCGGTGTGTTTACGGACATATTCAACCAATCCCTATACCAGTCTGCTGTTCCCACATGCTTCAAGAGGGCCACCATTGTTCCTGTTCCCAAGAAAGCTAAGGTAACTGAGCTAAACGACTACCGCCCCGTAGCACTCACATCCGTCATCATGAAGTGCTTTGAGAGACTAGTCAAGGACCATATCACCTCCACCCTACCTGACACCCTTGACCCACTCCAATTTGCTTACCGCCCAAATAGGTCCACAGACGATGCAATCTCAACCACACTGCACACTGCCCTAACCCATCTGGACAAGAGGAATACCTATGTGAGAATGCTGTTCATCGACTACAGCTCGGCATTCAACACCATAGTACCCTCCAAGCTCGTCATCAAGCTCGAGACCCTGGGTCTCGACCCCGCCCTGTGCAACTGGGTACTGGACTTCCTGACGGGCCGCCCCCAGGTGGTGAGGGTAGGCAACAACATCTCCTCCCCGCTGATCCTCAACACTGGGGCCCCACAAGGGTGCGTTCTGAGCCCTCTCCTGTACTCCCTGTTCACCCACGACTGCGTGGCCACGCACGCCTCCAACTCAATCATCAAGTTTGCGGACGACACAACAGTGGTAGGCTTGATTACCAACAACGACGAGACAGCCTACAGGGAGGAGGTGAGGGCCCTCGGAGTGTGGTGTCAGGAAAATAACCTCACACTCAACGTCAACAAAACTAAGGAGATGATTGTGGACTTCAGGAAACAGCAGAGGGAACACCCCCCCATCCACATCGATGGAACAGTAGTGGAGAGGGTAGCAAGTTTTAAGTTCCTCGGCATACACATCACAGACAAACTAAATTGGTCCACTCACACAGACAGCATCGTGAGGAAGGCGCAGCAGCGCCTCTTCAACCTCAGGAGGCTGAAGAAATTCGGCTTGTCACCAAAAGCACTCACAAACTTCTACAGATGCACAATCGAGAGCATCCTGGCGGGCTGTATCACCGCCTGGTATGGCAACTGCACCGCCCTCAACCGTAAGGCTCTCCAGAGGGTAGTGAGGTCTGCACAACGCATCACCGGGGGCAAACTACCTGCCCTCCAGGACACCTACACCACCCGATGCTACAGGAAGGCCATAAAGATCATCAAGGACATCAACCACCCGAGCCACTGCCTGTTCACCTCGCTGTCATCCAGAAGGCGAGGTCAGTACAGGTGCATCAAAGCTGGGACCGAGAGACTGAAAAACAGCTTCTATCTCAAGGCCATCAGACTGTTAAACAGCCACCACTAACATTGAGTGGCTACTGCCAACACACTGTCAATGCCACTGACTCTACTCCAGCCACTTTAATCATGGGAATTGATGGGAAATGATGTAAATATATCACTAGCCACTTTGAACAATGCTACCTTATATAATGTTACTTACCCTACATTATTCATCTCATATGCATACGTAGATACTGTACTCTATATCATCGACTGCATCCTTATGTAATACATGTATCACTAGCCACTTTAACTATGCCACTTGGTTTACATACTCATCTCATATGTATATACTGTACTCGATATCATCTACTGTATCTTGCCTATGCTGCTCTGTACCATCACTCATTCATATATCCTTATGTACATATTCTTTATCCCCTTACATTGTGTATAAGACAGTAGTTTTTTTGGGAATTGTTAGTTAGATTACTTGTTCGTTATTACTGCATTGTCGGAACTAGAAGCACAAGCATTTCGCTACACTCGCATTAACATCTGCTAACCATGTGTATGTGACAAATAAATTTGATTTGATTTGATTTGATTTGAATCCAAATCATGCAGTACAGTGTACAGCAAGCAGTTTCACAGTAACTCAGGCGAGACGCCGTGGCAATAAATTAATAAAACCAAAAGCTTACCTTGACTTGGAAGAGTTGAAGTGTTGAATAGCCTTAGCCAGCTAGCTAACATAAATAGCACTCCTCTCTGTTTAAGTCAGGTTTTTGATTAGGCTAAATTAGCTGCATTAGCTAGGTAAGTATGTGAAAAGTAAACTAAGAAGAAGAAAAAATACAATGAAATCTCTCTCTCTCTCTCTCTCTCTCTCTCTCTCTCTCTCTCTGTCTCTCTCTCTCTCTCTCTCTCTCTGTCTCTCTCTCTCTCTCTCTCTCTCTCTCTCTCTCTGTCTCTCTCTCTCTGTCTCTCTCTCTCTCTCTCTCTGTCTCTCTGTCTCTCTGTCTCTCTCTCTCTCTCTCTCTCTCTCTCTCTCTCTCTCTCTCTCTCTCTCTCTCTCTCTCTACTGCTTCTCCTTAATTTCTTTAGAAATTAATTTGTTCAAAACTGTTAAACTATTGTCTTTCTCTCTCTTTTGAGTCAACTACTCACCACACTTTATGCATTGCAATGCTATATAGCTAGCTGTAGCTTATGCTTTCAGCACTATATTCATTTTTTGATCCTTTGATTGGATGGATAATATGTAATTTCATACTGCAAGAGCACTGGGCCCGGTTTTCCAAAAGCATCTTAAGGCTAAGTTAATTGTTAGAACCATAAGATCCTATGGTTCTAAGATGTACTTTGCCTTAAGATGCTTTTGGGAAACCGGTCCCTGATTGGTTGGAGGACATCCTCTGGAGGTCGCCATGATTCTAGTCAGGACGACCTCCATAAGTCTATGGAAGGGGGTGAGAAACATGAGCCTCCTAGGTTTTGTATTGAAGTCAATATATCGAAAGGAGGATGAAAACTAGCTGTCCTCTGGCTACACCGTGGAGCTACCCTGTTGAGGCTACTGTACACTTCTTTGTCTTTTAATCTGTTATTTGGTGATGAGAATATATTTAGAATTGTTTTATCTAAAAAATGATAACTTTTTTAATGTTTCACTATTTAGATTTTTGATAAATTCACTGAGTTGGATGATCCTCCCTTTCCTCCTCTGAGGAGCCTCCACTGATCTCACTGCATTTATTTTGATCATACCAATTCCCTATCTATAACCTAGCCTCTGGTTCAGCCTGTACATGTCATGTTTAGCCTGTCCCACTCCTTACTACACAGTTAATGGAGGTTTCTCCAGGTTTGGACAAACATGCTGCATGGTCCCTGGCTCCCATGTCTCCCCCTCTCAATGTGTTGACCCAGGCCTGCTGCCATCTCCCTTTCAGAAGGTTCACATAGAGTTTGTCTTTAACGGGCCAGGCGGCGCGCGCGCCAAGGAATCACATTATGACATGGCAGAGCCGCACACACAGCACAGCCATCATAAAGAGCCAGGGGGCTCGCTGGCCTCCTATTCCATCTGAAAACAAGAGCTTTTAAAAGAGGGATGAGAGAAGAGCGGAATGCACCTATGTAACATGCCTGTAATCTGAGATGGTTTACATTCTATAGTGTGTAATTTTGCTCAACCTTGTGATATGGTGTCATGGTGATAATGCATTATATAATGTCTCTCATTTGTGAGGCACTTCCACTCTGCTTTCTTAGGGCTCTGTGGCTTCCCAGGACAATTGTATCTAGCTTCAACCACACCATTAAAGATGTGTGTGAGATATACAGCAGGAAGGGAGAGAAAATAAGGGATGAGGGGGGGACAGAGAGTCTGGAACTCTGAAGAATGTGAGACACCCAACACAAGGGAAGGTTACAACTGCCATAAATAACTATCTTTTCGCATGGTCAGATTCTCAAACACACACACATGCAGCCGCACACAGACAGCAACTGCTTTCCATGCACCAATTTCAAAATGAAATCCATGGAATGGAGCAGAATGGAATTTCAGATATCTATGAAGAAATTAATAATTTCCCTTTTTATGGTATTTGGACCTGAAAATGTTAGTTATTGCGCACTGTAGGCAGTAAAGCCAGTGAGTCATCCACTTATACGATCAACCATATGAATGTTTCTACTTACGACACAATACTAAACAGAATGGAACTTTTATGAGTTAAGAGATCATGGCAAAGTAGGGAAAAGGGGTTTCCATATTTTTTCAATGAATTCATAGGCAGACTTTGCTTGTTTGCAAACACTGAACCCTCAGTTACATCAGTCTTTTTCCATTTTCAGGAAATACTTTCTTCCCTTTCTTTCTCTCTTGTTCACCCTGTTTCTTCTGGCACTCAGTCCTCCTGCCTGTGCATCAACAAACACAAGGGGAAGAACAAGCAACTGTATTAACAGATGGTGAGAGTCAATAAAACACACACAAATCAAGTCTCTGACACATCTGCTCTGCGGCATTTGACTAATCTTTCTGTGTGGCTCGTTGGGAGTGCTGGGCCGCTGGGGCGGTGTGATGGAATCAGAGCAGGAGAGGTAGATTAGGGGGGACAGGGATCTCCCAGGGGAGGAAAACACATGTAATGAATCATACCGGGGTGAGAAACCTTTAGGGAGCAGAGGCAACATGTTTCATGTTTACTGCACTGTATGATGAATCTACAACATGGCTTCTTATGTTTACAGATCTGGAAGTCTTGATTTTTGATACATTTGGCATTTGGTTTTATTTACGCACATTGCATGCATACCCAAAGTCTTATCAGCCAATCCTCCTTCTCTAGAATCTGTATGACTTCTCTGTAGAGCAGCTAGAATAAAATAGTGTACCCTCTCTATGCCAGGGGAAACTGCTGTCCATTGTACCTGACACGGCCACTACAGTAGCCAATTGTGTTGTTGGAAAGGCAAACAGTCACCATGACCTTTAATTGTAAATAAGCCATTATGGATCAAAGGCCATGGCTGGGATTGGACTGTGTGTGTGTGTGTGTGTGTGTGTGTGTGTGTGTGTGTGTGTGTGTGTGTGTGTGTGTGTGTGTGTGTGTGTGTGTGTGTGTGTGTGTGTGTGTGTGTGTGTGTGTGTGTGTGTGCAGGGGTAAAAGGTTGGTGTTGTAGTAACATGTAATCCCCTTGACTTTTCAGAAAATATATAAAACATAATTGTCTCTCGCAAAACTGGGACTGACACGCTGACCAGAAAAATAATGATTAAATAAAAAGACAAAAACATCAAACAGATTTAATCAGACGAGGTCGATAAGCATCCAGCTTCGGTTAATGCCCAACAAATTATCTAATCCAGATGTTGCACTTGAAGTGTAAACACAGTGCCCTGCAGAATCATAAAATAAATAAGCATGAAAGGGGTTTAGAGTTTCAAACAGTCTAACCCCGGACTGAGACCTTTCCACTGCAAAAAAACATTCCCCCTTCCCACATTCCCCCTTCCCACATTCCCCCTTCCCCAGCTTTCCCTGCCTTCTTGAAACAGGAAAATTCGGAATATGGAAATATTTAGTACGTGTTTTAAAACAGATCGGTTTTCTCGAGCAAAAAATAAAAAACAGGCCCACACACGAAAAAGGCCTCCGCAGTCAGATTTCAGTGTGTGTTCCTCCTCTGTGTGCATGTGGATGTGCTGTGACTTCCTCTGTTTGCAAAATATTCCACCCAGGCCTTTCTCTGATGTCTCCTCCCACTTCAAACCCCATACTGTGTCTGCAGGATTGTCTAACAATTCAACAACAACATAACAATACACAAACACTGCTCTAAAGGGTCATATAATCCATTTGCATGCAGGGTAATGTTTCTCCAAGCCAGAAAATGAAAGGCAATGGAGAGAGAGACAGAGAGGGAGAGAGAGCTAGAGAGGGAGAGAGAGTTAGAGAGGGAGAGAGAGTTAGAGAGAGGGAGAGAGAGCTAGAGAGGGAGAGAGAGCTAGAGAGGGAGAGAGAGTTAGAGAGGGAGAGAGAGTTAGAGAGGGAGAGAGAGTTAGAGAGGGAGAGAGAGTTAGAGAGTGAGAGAGAGTTAGAGAGGGAGAGAGAGTTAGAGAGGGAGAGAGAGTTAGAGAGGGAGAGAGAGTTAGAGGGAGAGAGAGTTAGAGAGGGAGAGAGAGCTAGAGAGGGAGAGAGAGCTAGAGAGGGAGAGAGAGTTAGAGAGGGAGAGAGCTAGAGAGTGAGAGAGAGCTAGAGAGGGAGAGAGAGTTAGAGAGGGAGAGAGAGTTAGAGGGAGAGAGAGTTAGAGAGGGAGAGAGAGTTAGAGAGGGAGAGAGAGTTAGAGAGAGGGAGAGAGAGCTAGAGAGGGAGAGATAGTTAGAGAGGAAGAGAGAGTTAGAGAGGGAGAGAGAGTTAGAGAGGGAGAGAGAGTTAGAGGGAGAGAGAGAGAGTTAGAGAGGGAGAGAGAGTTAGAGAGGGAGAGACAGAGTTAGAGATAGCAAAGAGAGAGAGAAAGCGAGAGGGAGGAGCGAAAGAGAGGGAAACACTCAGAACATATGGATGTATTTAAGGACCACCAGGCAAGGGAAACTTCTGCATTTTCGCATAAACCCAGATAAACTCCAAATATGTAATTACATAGGGTTTAGGGGTTGTCTGTTGCCGATTCATTCAGGAATTTCTGGTCATGTCTTTGAGAGTTTAGTGTGCAGTGCTTTTTCACATCCTCAAGTGGGGGAAGAGGAGCTTTAGTGGCGAGGATCCAGAGCACGCTTTGCCTAGCCTGGCCTGGCCTGCTCTGTGAGTGAGTACCACTGTCCCCTCTTTTACAAGGCTGCCAGTGGAAGAAGAAAGGAGAAAAATAAATTCCTACAACTACATAAAAGGGAAAGAAGTGGGACTCTCATAAAATACCTGTAGCACGTTTTAAAACTTTCATCGCGTCCAGTATTTATAGTTCTTCGATTCCATGTCAGTGTTTGTAGCCAATTTGTTGTGCTCCAATAAATAGACTGGCCTATTTATCAGCAGACCACATGGCAGCCATTTACGGCTCCTAACGAGAGGCAGATGTGCATTGTATATATTTTCACATGCAGGTTTGACACGCTGACAGACCGGGACAGATAGCTGAGACATACAACCCTGCAGACCTGAGCCATTGCTGACTGACTTCCGTATCAGCTGTAAACACCGTGGTGATTAGACCATGAACACAGGGGCAGATCTGTCCCCCACTCTCTCTCTCTCTCTCCCTTTCTGCCACATCATGACAAAGGTCATTAATACTTTCCATGACACTCTGACATTTACACTATAAGACACACAGGCATGCTCAATACACAGGTGTTCTATAGTAGTTGTTACTACTATGTTACTATGGAAACATACATGCACTCCCTATAGTTTTATATTTCAAGTCTTCATCAAAGGGCTATCAACATGCAGGTTCCATCTTTTCCTCTAGCTTCTGGAAAGCACATGCAATTCAACTGATCTGTGTGTTTATGTGTCTGTGTGTGTATACGTATGTGTGTTACTGTGTCTGTGTGCATAGGTGTGTGTGTTACTGTGTCTCTGTGTGTATACATGTGTGCGTTGCCAATTAGCTCTGCTATAAATACAAGAGACCCATCCGTCACTGAGTTTCTGGGTGGCTGCTGCTCCACCTTAATTGGTTTCAGATGGTCGCCATGATCTCTCTCCCTCTCTCCCTGCCGGAGCGCCTACCATCACAGCCTGTGTGTGAGAGAAAGCCGCAGGGGAGAGAGTGGTGGGGAGGAGAAAGATGAATGACAGGACAGAAGTAAATACAGGAATAAACAAGCGGACACTAAATGTTTGGTTGGCCCAGTCGGTTCCTATTCAGTACATTTTCCTCAGCTCAGTGAGTTATGTAGGAGTGTGCAATAGCCTGGCTAAGTGAGTGAGGGGACACCAGCAATAACAAAGCGAGGGCAGATTAAACCTGTTTTGGAAGATTACATTTTTAACTGGCCTAATGGTTTCAGGAATTCTGTGAATGTGTACATTTAGCCAAAATCAACTAGTTGTCATTACATTCGCTACCCGCTGATATGGATGCAAAACAAAAAAGTAAATACATGTTTTAAACAATAGAATATCGTTTGTAGTTGTAGGCCTGTGTTGCTCCAACACCTCTGGTCATGAGCATAAGGACAAAGCAAATAAGGAACACAAATATTTAAACAATTAGGTAGCCTACATATAATAATAATTTGTCATTCTTAATTGTAGTCCTATACATAACAGAACATATTAACACTTCATTTTAATAATTAGCCTATATTTTCCAGAATTTCCAGAATTTTAAATTCAGTGAGTTATTTTCGATGTTTTAATTGTATTATGTTTATGATTGTAATTAATATTATTATGATTATTGGGCAGTTAAGAATAATAATTATAATATGTGAGTTATGTTAGGATTATGTTTAGGATAGATATTAGTAATCATATGAATTATTATTATTTATTTATTTCATCTTTGTGGGTATATCATTTGTGTTTATAGGTCAGCCTATACTGAGGCCTTCTTTCCCGAGCCCTTATAGTCTCCGGATTAGAACCTCGTGTGTGGAGAGGAAGGCAAGAAATGACCCGCCCCTGGCCCCTGGCCCCTGGAGACAGTTGATCAATGGACATATATTAACACCAAATTAGTATTGATCAATGCGGGACAGGACACGGTGGCTCAGTGACAGCTGGGCTGCATAACCCACTCGTTCTTGAAGAACCCAAAGGACTCCAAAGAAAATGTCTAAAGAGTTTTTTAATGCTATTTTTTCATGCATGGGCGTGCCATCCACCGAAGAACGTACATATACCGCAGTTTCCAGCACTCTCCTCTCTATATCAGACGGGCGCTGAGTGTGTGTGGTGGGGAGGACCAACCACCAATTACGGGCGTCTTTGACTAGGCAAGGAGCCCCGCGGAATCTCGGAATCCCTAACTGCTATAAATACATTAAAGCCTCCTTATTAGAGCGCTAGCCAAATTACCGCTGGGCGGGGAGGAGGAGCGTGCATGCTGTTTCTCACCGGGTGTCGCCTCGCGCATTGACTCACCAGCCACCCGCAGTCATTGACGCATGCTGCGGTGGTAATTACACAGCCTTGTTGACAGCAAATCAAAATGCCAACATCAACACATCAACGATACTAATTTCGACACCCCAAAATATCTCTGGCTATTTTATATGAAACCCGGTATAACTTCAATGCATGGATGGTTCAGTAGGGGTTTCACTCTGAAAGGGAATTATATTGGCCTATGCAGCCTAAACGTTTTAGTTCCTATTCCCTAATATCCATATTATGCAGGCTTAAATGAATGGATACGAACATGTCACTGAAATAACGATTTCAGAGGGGGCTAACCTGTCTTTATCATGGTTATTATTGACTTTAGGAGTTATACTTATTATAACAATCAACATGGGATATGTCAGATTGATCACTACAAAAACATTGCTTTAATTTATCATCTAATAATAGCAGTACGACATACAGTATTGCATAGTGATTATGTTGAGCTTTCTAAAAAGCAACCCAGGGTGACCTATCTTTGATATGGAGTCTCCAAAAACCGAGCAGTTCGTTGGCAATGCTAGCTAAAACCGAGCAGTTTGTTGGCAATGCTAGCTAAAACAGAGCAGTTCGTTGGCAATGCTAGCTAAAACAGAGCAGTTCATTGGCAATGCTAGCTAAAACAGAGCAGTTTGTTGGCAATGCTAGCTAAAACAGAGCTAGCATTGCCAACAAACTGCTCTGTTTTAGCTAGCATTGCCATGAACTGCTCTGTTTTAGCTAGCATTGCCAACAAATTGCTCTGTTTTAGCTAGCATTGCCAACGAACTGCTCTGTTTTAGCTAGCATTGCTAACAAGCTAAAACAGAGCAGTTCGTTGGCAATGCGGGACGCAGGCCCCGCTCCACCTCTGGCAGAGCAGTTCGTTGGCTCTGTTTTAGCTAGCATTGCCAACAAACTGCTCTGTTTTAGCTAGCATTGCCAATGAACTGCTCTGTTTTAGCTAGCATTGCCAACGAACTGCTCTGTTTTAGTTTGTTGGCAATGCTAGCTAAAACAGAGCAGTTCGTTGGCAATGCTAGCTAAAACAGAGCAATTCGTTGGCAATGCTAGCTAAAACAGAGCAGTTCATGGCAATGCTAGCTAAAACAGAGCAGTTTGTTGGCAATGCTAGCTAAAACAGAGCAGTTTGTTGGCAATGCTAGCTAAAACAGAGCAGTTTGTTGGCAATGCTAGCTAAAACAGAGCAGTTCATGGCAATGCTAGCTAAAACAGAGCAGTTTGTTGGCAATGCTAGCTAAAACAGAGCAGTTTGTTGGCAATGCTAGCTAAAACAGAGCAGTTTGTTGGCAATGCTAGCTACAACAGCAGCAAGGGGGAGTTTGACTCTCAGCAGTAAGCTAACTGTGCCATATGCACTGGAATCATTGTAGACACCTTTTACAGGCAGCCCCCAAAGTCACATTCAAAGTTTGCATATTTTATAGAAAGATGTATTATGTAATTTCACATAGTATTAACTGAGACAGAGTTAGTCTTTTATTGTAAGAGGAAAGCTAGTATAACATATGCATAAATATTTAACTATTTATTAGGGCTACATTTCAAACTGCACTGAATGGAATGTTCCAGTTTAAATGTAAAGTTTAAGTCAGTTGTTATTATTGTAGACTATATACTCTGTTGCCCCCCAACTTGATTTATAGATATATTCATAAATCATTGTGACAATTTGAACTGAATCAGCTAAATCCTATTTCCATGGTAAACTCTATACTCCCTAGTAAATGGACAATATTTTTTGTCCAATGGGAAGGGTCTCGGATGTAGTTTCAGTGCAGAAAATCAGACCTCGGTGCAAAACAACTGGAGTGGGAGAGGGGGAGGGAGGGAGTGACAGAAGGAGAGAGAGTGAGGAGGAGGAGAGGAGGATGTAGGGGTGAAGGAGAGGACTGCAGGCACTTGGCTGGAGAGCTGAGAGGGGATGAAGGCTCCAGCTTGGAGTGTGGGTCCTTGTGTAAATAGAAATGTACTAAACCTTTGCTAACCTGTATCGGCCAAGATAAAATATTTATATATGCCATTGTCTAATGGAGCGCCGGCTGAAGAGAGACTTAATTTGTTTTCCTCCCTGGTAAGTTAATGCCCTTACCCATCATCATCAGTTGTGTGGATAGTGATTGCTGCTGTTCTATCTTTGGCCCCTGATGAAACAAGCTCTCTGGATATTTTAATAGTCAAAGTCCACCGTACAATTATGCTTCATCTGATCCATACATTTCCATAGATTAAAGGTGAAGACACTTGAGGCTGCTTCTAGTTCTCCTCTCCTTTCTCTCTTTCTTCATTACTGCTCTCCCCCTCCCTCTCTCTTTTCTTGCCTTTCATCTTCTCTTGAATATCACCCGTTCTTTAACACCAGTTATCAAAATGTGTGGATAATCAGACAAAACGAGATTTATCGTCTAAAACTGATTTAACAATCACTGACAACATTGTCATTTACCTTACGGACATATAGACTGGGGAGGGGTAGAGGCCAATCAAAACTATACATACATGCATTGAGGGAGAAAAACGGCATTCTAGACAGAAACAAGAGAAGCATTAATCTAGCAGCATTTGTCTATAAACAACTGTATGTAAAACAGAGGCACAACAGTGTGAAAAACATTTGGCTTGGGCATGGATTGACACTGATTGTCATGCTATTACAGTCAAACGGCAACCCTTGGTCTGAAGCCGACAGAGCATAATCATGTGTGACTAACTGTGATGGAGAGACACGCAGGCACAAAGGAGATGGAGGCACAGGGCTTTTTGTTTCCCCTAACATCTTCTCTCTTTCACTCTGAGTAGCAGGGGAGTAGACATGGTATCATCGAGGAGACGGCAGTTCAAAGAAGACCGCTCATTCATGTGATTTAAGACAATCATGTTGACTATGATGCACATTAGAGAAAGGGGGATACCTAGTCAGTTGTACATTCATCATGGCCCAACTGAATGCATTCAACTGAAATGTGTTTTCCGCATTTAACCCAACCCCTCTGAATCAGAGAGGTGCGGGGGGCTTCCATAATCGACATCCAAGTCTTCGGCCCCCAGGGAATAGTGGGTTAACTACCTTGCTCAGGGGCAGAATGACAGATATTTATCTTGTTAGCTCGGGGATTCGATCCAGCAACCTTTCGGTTACTGGCCCAACGCTCTAACCACTAGGCCACCTTACTGTAAACTACTGTACCAGTAGTGTGGTGGTGGTGGTGGTGAGGGCTGTAGTGGTGGCGGTGGTGGTGGTGGCGGTGGTGGTAGTAGTGGTGGTGGCGGCGGTGGTAGTGGTGGTGGTGGTGGTGGTGGTGGTGGTGGTGGTGGCGGCGGTGGTAGTGGTGGTGGCGGTGGTGGTGGTAGTAGTGGTGGTGGCGGCGGCGGTGGTAGTGGTGGTGGTGGTGGTGGCGGCGGTGGTAGTGGTGGTGGTAGTGGTGGTGGCGGCGGTGGTGGCGGCGGTGGTAGTGCTGGTAGTAGTGGTGGTGGTAGTGGTGGTAGAAGTGGTGGTGGCGGTGGTGGAGGTGGTAGTGGTGGTAGTGGTGGTATTAGGCAGCATAGTTGTTGTTTGAGTAATAGGGTCTTGTTGACACTTGGTGCTTGTTGCCAATGCAGATGAGTGTAAAAAGAACATTCAGAAACTGACTCCGAAGAGAATGAGGTAACTTGACGTAACTGAATGGGGTCTAAGGGGGAAGTTTCATATAGATAACATATTCTGACTTTCAGGGATCATTGCAACATCATCTGAACACTTCCAGCTACCACTTGCTTTGTCTCATGAGCCTACCGTCTCATAAGCCTACTTTCAATTTGCATTGATATCCCTTTGTTACAAGTAAACACATACTAATAAATACTGTATACCCCTTGGTTGGCCCATGCCACACAAGCAGAGTCCTATGAGTGGTGATTTAGCAGTGGGGCTAGTCAGTGAGGACATAGGGTTAAGTGTCTGGACAAACTGTTTTTGCCATGCCGTCTGATAACGTGTGCATTACACGTATGAGCCATGAGAGAGTTGAGAGAGCTCAGCTTTATTACTGCAACTCGAGCCCCCCTCTAAACAAACGGATTGGGCCTGTGAAGAAAAATCCCCCTAGCCCCTCCTTCATCTCCCGGTTGTTTGGCAGATCAAAATCTCAGACGTTATGAACCGGCCAGTGGCGTAGTTCCATTTCTTTAATCTTTCCATTATTGTTACTGTTGTTATTTGGCATATTTTCACAAGGAAAAGTTAGAAGTGCCGCTGATGGGGCTTTTCCTTTGTGTGAGAGTGTGGATGAATGACTTAATTGATTCATCATGACATCAATCCTGGGGAAACTGGCTTTGACACCACGGCTCCAGTTAAAGGATATGCATTCTTTCATTTTCCCCCTGTCTGCTTCTCTCTGACCTTTCAACTATCTTCCTCTCTGTCCACATCTCGTCCCCCCTCTCCTCTCCACATCACTTTGTCTCTGGGCTTGTCCCTGTACTTGTGTAATCTTCTCCCCAGCATGCCTTCTAAAGGCTATTAGACGTTGTTCAAGCTGTTTCCTCCAGAGTTCACTGCTGTTATTTTGATGGATGCTATGGCTCCTCCACCCGATGCTCCATCACTGATGCTCCTCAGGAAGTAATCACTGGGGGGGGGGGGGGGGGGACAGAACGAGTGAGGAAGGAAGGAGTACTGAAGTGACAGTTCTTCTCAGGCAGGCGGGGCGTGCCGGGAGTTAGACACTGTAATAGGAAACAGTGTGGCTTCCCCACTTGTGTGCTTTGCCCTAGCTGCCTATCAAAAACTAATATCCCCAAATTTGACACTTGTGTTGTCCTTTGAAATTAGAACAAATCTGTGTCTAATGCTGTGAGCCAAACCTTGCTACCCTGAAGTTTCTCCCTCCTCCCCACCCCCATTTTCCTCCCTCTCTTCTCCCCTGTGATGTCCAGTCTACTCTAGTCTGCACCATGAGACCACAGGATTTAGAGACCTGCCCCCAATACACTGCCCCAAAATCCCATTGCCCCCGTCTCAGTCTGACTCTCCTTCCCCCTGTGCTCTTTTTCTCAGTCATTTTAAATACAGTAACACAATCTGAGGGAAAACTGATATCATATTTTCTAAACTATAAAAGTCAGTCACACAGAGAAACATCTGCACGGTCATTTTTAAAACAAACTGGCAAGGAGTCGGATAACCTATAAAGGCCACTGGAAAAAGAGAAGTGGAGGGAGAGAGGGGAAGAGAGGAAAATAGAACGAGAGAGAGAGAGAGAGAGAGAGAGAGAGCAAGAGAAGAGAGAGAGACAGAGTCATTTGTGTTTCTCACTGTACTTCAGCCCAAACACACACAGCTCACTCCATGAGAGTCTATTCTCCAATGTTTCTCTCCATCTTAGCAACGTGTGACACTTTAACAGCAAGTACTATAAACTTTTCATTTCCAGAAGCATTTTATTTGAAGGAGACAGACTGACCCCTCTCAAACCCAACCAGTCCATTATGGAGTCCAGTTTGAAATGATGCTCCTGAACATAGCACTCACAGTTTGTCTGTTCACTCTGTTTTGAGCTCAGCCATGGATGGATTGATTTAATTAATTTAATGGCTGGAGATTGTGAGAGTGGTAGGCCTATTAGATGATATGTACACTGTATAGAATACTTCAATAAACTCAACTCAAACTATCTTACACAATCCATGTCAGTGTGTGCATAATGCATTGGTACAACATACTAAGAAACACAAATGCACATGCACATTAGTTAACACACACACACACACACACACACACACACACACACACACACACACACACACACACACACACACACACACACACACACACACACACACACACACACACACACACACACACACACACACACACTGTTACTCTCCCTGTTAATGGCTTGAATAACACCCAGAGTGGTGTATGAAACTGCAGCCCAGGTGGAGCGGGGGGAGGAGGGGGGAGATAGGGGGAGAGTGGCAGTGGATCCTGCTAATGCCACCCTGAATGGTGTCTCTAATTATTTGGCCTGGGGATAGCTTTTAGCTAAATCACATGCCTTCTGAAGAGGCTGTATCAACAGAGACAAGGGTCTGAACAATTACATTAGGCCTCTCCCCATCCCCAGGTCCAGCACTAACAATCATGATGATTTCCAGGCGTTTCATTGTTATCATCTCTCCATGACAATGATGTTTTCACTGTGATTTGGTGTCAAAGCAGGTACGAAGGCAGAGAGAGAAAGAGAGAGCAGAGAGAAAGAGAGAGCAGAGAGCGAGAGAGAGCAGGTAGAGAGAGAGAGAAAGAGCAGATAGAGAGAGAGAGTAGATAGAGAGAGAGAGCAGATAAAGAAAGAGTAGATAGAGAGAGAGCAGAGAGAGAGAGCAGAGAGAGAGAGCAGAAAGAGAGAGAGCAGAAAGAGAGAGCAGATATAGAGAGCGGATAGAGAGAGCAGAGATAGAGAGAGAGCAGATAGAGAGAGAGAGCAGAAAGAGCAGAGAGAGAGCAGATAGAGAGAGAGAGCAGAAAGAGCAGATAGAGAGAGAGAGAGAGAGAGAGAGAGAGAGAGAGAGAGAGCAGATAGATAGAAAGAGAGAGAGCAGAGAGAGAGAGAACAGATAGAGAGAACTTACTTATGTTAATGTTTTCCCTGCTAGTGGTGATGCTCCAGGAGAGAGAGAGGGCTGGGTGAGTAAACCTGGTTGAGTGCTGAATGTGGAGTGGGCTGCTGGCTTTAATTGATACTGGAGAGGGGTTGCATGACTGTTTTTCAGCCCACAGTGCTGACACCGGTACTCACACACACGAATGTGCACATGCGAGCACACACAGACACACACAACAAAAATAGCACACAAACAGGATAGAAAAAGAGCACGTACACACTCCCTCACATGATAACATGAGCTCAAGCACACACAAACATGCCTCTTTCTTTAGGATTCATCTACGTAACAGCGTTTTGAGTAAACATAACACACAACATATGTTTCAAATATTCCACCAAGATTAGCCCAGTGAATTCAGTGAACAGGAAATAGGGTTCCAAATGGGCCAGATTGCTTTAAAATTCTCTAGAATATCCCCCACCAGGGAGAAGCTAGATGGTGTCTGTGTTGGAGGAATGATGAACCAAAGAGACACATACTGTATGTGGACAGGACCAGGGTCATAGTTGAACCTCTGACCTCTCAACCATACCTAATATATCTGACATGTGCTGTGGCAGTGGTTAGAAGCAGTACCTCAACACCACAATACCTCAGAGAGACAATAAGCATGGGTAGAACAGTTAGACTGGAGTTTTCACTACTACTGAAGCATTAGGATCAGAGAATGGGAGAACAAGCAATAGCCAGACACATCCATGAGAGACAGAGGGATAGAGAGACTATGGAGGAGAGGAGTGGCGCTAAGTGGGGTTGGATCACTCAACATGCTGCCCCACCCTGTTGCACCCTACACTCCATCAGCCTCTCTATGGGATCACCCCACCAGTCAGATACCACTGACACCAACACTGTCTACCCACTCACACCCGGTGAATGGGGGAAGAAACTGAGTGAGGCGAGAGGAGAGAGGGAGGCTGGGTCCTCTTCAGCTGAAGGGCCCTGCAATCACTGTACATATTTTATGGTGCACCATTGCAATATAGCAACCTTCTCTTCCCTCAAGCCTGTGACAAATATGTGCACACCTTATTGTCCCACTAACTGCTTCCACTCAGTGGCTGCACCTACGCACACTCGAACACACACACAATCATGCATGCATACACACACACACACACACACACACACACACACACACACACACACACACACACACACACACACACACACACACACACACACACACACACACACACACACACACACATACACACACACACACACACACAGACACACACACACATACACACATACATACAGGTATAGTTCCCTATGAAACATCTAAATGCTGTCCATACCTTACCATTGACTATGAACTACTGTGGCCTCTCTGTGAGAGAATAGGAAGAGGGTGAGCTGCTGGGAGAAATAGGGAAAAGGGGAAGAGAGGAGTGAAAAGTGGAGCACAGTTGGAAACATCTGGGTCCCCCTGTGAAGGAGGCGGCTCCCAGAGGTCTGAGACAATGGCACCAGTCAACAGGGCTGGCCTCACTCTATCTATCCCTCTCTCTCTCTCTCCATCTCTCTCTTTACCCCTCCATTTGTGCTGTGCCTCTCCCCTCTCCCACACAAAGGCATGTAGGATCAGTCAGCAAACGGTGAGAGGAGGACATGGCATTTTAATGGGAGAGTGAGCCAGGGGGATAAGAGAGATGAGGGACCCAGAGAGGATGGCCTCAACACAGGGAGCAGCTCAGTGATTCACAAGCCTATTTATCTGAATGATTGCCCCCAATTAGATCCTTGCTCAGAGTAGGTGAGAATGGGCTCCCATCTGGAGGGGAGGGGGGTGCTGGGGGAAGAGGGGTGAGAGGAAAAGGCGTGGGGGGGAGAGGAGGGGTACATCTGAGGACTCCTGATGATGGTGAGCATAGGCTTCTCATAAATATCAAATGTTATTCATCTCATGCTTCATAAACAACAGGTGTAGACGAACAGTGAAATGCTTACGGGCCCTTCCCAACAATGCAGAGAGAAAGAACTATAAAATAATAACACAAGGTATAAATACAAAATGAATGGCGCCGACAGAGATGGTCGCCTCGCTTCAGGTCCTTGACAAGCATTTCGCTACACTCGCATTAACATCTGCTAACCATGTGTATGTGACCAATAAAATTTGATTTGATGACGATAACTTGGCTATATACACGGGGTACCAGTACAAGGTAATTGAGGTAGACATGTACATATTGGTAGTGGTAAAGTGTCTAAGCAATAGGGATAGATAATAAACAGTAGCAGCAGCCTATGTGATGAGTCAAAAGAGTTAGTGCAAAAAGGGTCAATGCAGATAGTTGAACTATTTAACTAACTATTTAGCAGTCTTATGGCTTGGGGCTAGAAGCTGTTCAGGGTACTGTTGGTTCCACACTTGGTGCAGCTGTACCGCTTGCCCTGTGGTAGTAGATAGAACAGTCTATGACTTGGGTGGCTGGAATCTTTGACAATTTTTAGGGGCTTCTTCTGACACTGCCAGCTATAGAGGTCCTGGATGGCAGGGAGCTCAGCCGCGGTAATGTACTGAGCCATACTCACCAGCCTCTGCAGCTCCTTGCGGTCGGATGCTAAGCAGTTTCCGTACCAAGCGGTGATGCAGCCAGTCAAGGTGCTCTCAATGGTGCAGCTGTTGAACCTTTTGAGGATCTGAGGGCCCATGACAAACCTTTTCAGCCTCCTGAGGGGGAAGAGGCATTGTTGTACGCTCTTCACGATAATGTTGGTGTGTGTGGACTATGATAATTGCTTAATGATGTAGACACCGAAGAACATGAAACTCTCGACCCGCTCCACTACAGCCCCGTCATTGTGGAAGGCCATACGTTTCCTGTAGTCCACGATCAGCTCATTTGTCTTGCTGATGTTGAGGGAGAGGTTGTTGTCCTGGTACCACACTGCCAGGTCACCGACCTCCTCCCTATAGGCTGTCTCCTCATCATCGGTGATCAGGCCAACCATTGTCGTGTCACCCTGAGGGCCCCCCATGTTAAGGGTCACAGTGGCGGATGTGATGTTGCCTCCCCTCATCACCTGGGAGCGGCCCGTCAGGAAGTCCAGGATCCAGTTGCAGAGGGAGGTGTTCAGTCCCAGGGTCCTGAGCTTAGTGATGAGCTTGAAAAGCACTATGGTGTTGAACGCTGAGCTATAGTCAATGAACAGCATTCTCACATAGGTGTTCCTCTTGTCCAAGTGGGAAAGGGCAGTGTGGAATGCAATAGTTTGCATCATCTGTGGATCTGTTGGGGAGAATTGGAGTGGGTCCAGGGTGTCTGGAATGATGGCGTTGATGTGAGCCGTGACCAGTCTTTCAAAGTATTTCATGGCTACAGATGTGAGTGCTACGGGACGATAATCATTTAGACAGATTCTTGGGCACAAGGACTATTGTGGTCTGCTTGAAACATGTACACTGTTGTTCAAATGTTTGGGGGGTCACTCAGAAATGTCCTTGTTTTCCATGAAAACATACATGAATAGGGAAATATAGTCAAGATGTTGACAAGGTTATAAATAATGATTTTAAATTGAAATAATAATTGTCCTTCAAACTTTGCTTTCGTCAAAGAATCCTCCATTTTGCAGCAAGTACAGCCTTGCAGACCTTTGTCATTCTAGTTGTCAATTTGTTGAGGTAATCTGAAGAGATTTCACCCCATGCTTCCTGAAGCACCTCCCACAAGTTGGATTGACTTGATGGGCACTTCTTACGTACCATACGGTCAAACTGCTCCCACAACACCTCAATAGGGTTGCGATCCAGTGACTGTGCTGGCCACTCCATTATAGAAGTAATACCAGCTGACTACTTCTTCCCTAAATACAGTAGTTATTGTATAGTTTGGAGCTGTGCTTTGTGTCATTGTCCTGTTGTAGGAGGAAATTGGTTCCAATTAAGTGCCGTCCACATTAAGTGCCATCCACAGGCATGGCGTCGCAAAATGGAGTGATAGCCTTCCTTCTTCACGATCCCTTTTACCCTGTACGAATCTTCCACTTTAGCCCCACCAAAACACCCCCAGACCATCACATTGCCTCCACCATGCTTGACAGATGACATCAAGCACTCCTCCAGCATCTTTACATTTTTTCTGCATCTCACGAATGTTCTTCTTTGTGATCCGAACACCTCAAACTTAGATTCACCTGTCCATAACACTTTTTTCCAATCTTCCTCTGTTCAGTGTCTGTGTTCTTTTGCCCATCTTAATCTTTTCTTTTTATTGGCCAGTCTGAGCTTTTTCTTTGCAACTCTGCCTAGAAGGCCAGCATCCCGGAGTTGCCTCTTCACTGTTGACGTTGAGACTGGTGTTCTATTTAATTAAGTTGCCAGTTGAGGACTTGTGAGGCGTCTGTTTCTCAAACTAGACATTGGAACACAGGAGCGATGGTTGCTGATAATGGACCTTTGTACGCCTATGTAGATATTCCATTAAAAATCAGCCGTTTCCAGCTACAATAGTCATTTACAACATTAACAATGTCTACACTGTGTTTCTGATCAATTTTATGTCATTTTAATGGGCAAAAGAAAGTGCTTTTAAAATATGTTTTTAACTAGGTCAAGTCAGTTAAGAACAAATTCTTATTTTCAATCACTGCCTAGGAACAGTGGGTTAACTGCTTTGTTCAGGGGCAGAATTACACCTTATCAGCTCGGGGATTCGATCATGCAACCTTTTGGTTACTAGTTCAACACTCTAACCACTAGGCTACCTGCCCCCCCCCATTTCTAAGTGACCCCGAACTTTTGAAAGGTAGTGTAGGTATTACAGATGCAAAACATTATGGGGGGGTATGATATTTGTGCGTCTGTATCTTTCTCACTCAACATTATTCACTATTCATTCAGGACTATCCACAATCATGGTAGCATCCACAGTAATGTAGAAGTGTTTAGAAACATATTCTACTTCTAGTTACAATAAAAAGTGACTCCCAAATGACACAATACATTACTCAACATTAATTTCAATTGTCCACAAAATAATCTTAACACAACCAAAACAAACAGCAAATTAATCCAACAAGTTAATAGATTCACAAGCTTGATGTAATCATTATGTGTAAAATATGGGACCAAAAACTACACTTTTGACTTTCATACACAAGTGAATTTATCCCAATACTTTTGATCCCTTAAAATGGGGGGACTATGTACAAAAAGTGCTGTCATGTCTAAATGGTTCACCCGAAATAGTTGAAAACATCCTCAAATAAAGCTCATAGTCACCATTTCAAATCCAAAGTGCTGGAGTACAGAGCAAAAACAACAACAAATGTGTCACTGCCCCAATACTTTTGGAGCTCACTGTAGTTTGCAAGCCCTCCCACATTTGACAAGCTTCAGAGCTGGAGTAGTATGATTCCATCTTAGTCCTGTATGGACGTTTTGACTGTTTCATGGCACGTCGGAGTTCATAGCGGGATATCTTATAAGCGTCCGGATTAGTGTACCACTCCTTGAAAGCGGCAGATCTAGCCTTTAGCTCAGTGCGGATGTTGCATGTAATCCATGGATTCTGGTAGGGATATGTACGTACGGTCACTGTGGGGACAACATCATTGATGCACTTATTAATGAAGCCGGTGACTGATGTGGTAAACTCCTCAATGTTATCGGATGTATCCCGGAACACATTCCAGTCTGTGCTTGCGGAACAGTCCAATAGCTGAGCATCTGCTTCATCAGACTACTTCCGTATTGAGCTAGTTCTTCCTGGGTTTTTTGCTTGTAAACAGGAATCAGGAACATAGAGGTTATGTTCAGATTTGCCAAATGACGGGCGAGAGAGAGCTCTGTATGTGTTTTTGTGTGCAGAGTGAAGGTGATCTAGAGTTTTTAAACAGGTGACATGCTGGTAAAAATGACGTATGATGGATTTCAGTTTTCCTGCATTAAAATCATCTGCCACTAAGAGCGCCGCCTCTGGATGTGCATTTTCTTGTTTGCTTATGGCCTTATACAGCTCGCGGAGTGCGGTCTTAGTGCCAGCATCGGTTTGTGGCGGTAAATAGACAGCTACAAAAAATATGGATGAAAACTCTCTTAGTAGCAAGATCTGTAGCTTATCATGAGGTATTCTAATTCAGACAAGCAAAACCTTGAGACTTCCTTAACATTAGAGATAGTGCACCAGCTGTTATTGATGAAGAGATACACACCTCCCCCTTAACCGTACCCAAAGCTACCATTCGGTCTTGGCAATGCATAGAAGAACAAGCTAGTTGCATATTATCCATGACCTTGTTCAGCCACAACACAGATATTCAAGTTTTTCAGGTCCAAATGATAAGATAGTCTCGAATGGAGCTCATCCAGTTTGTTCTCTAGTGATTGTGTGTTCGCCAATAGAACGGAGGGTAGAGGCGGTTTATTTACTCACCTACGTAGTCTTGTCAGGGACCCCCCTCGTTTGCATATCTTTTACCATCTCTTTTGATTCCGGATTACGGCCTGGTCCAGAATGAGCATTACGGAATGAGCTGCCGAATCTTTGAAGAAGAAATCTACATCCAAATCAAGGTTAGTGATTGCTGTTCTGATGTCCAGAAGCTGTTTTCAGTCATAAGAAATTATGACAGAAATGTTATATACACATTCATACAGGACAACAAGAACAGCTAAACCCCAACACTGCCGGTCTTGCTAAATGTTTACTTTGTTGTTGTCTTTAATCACAGGCAATCTAAACTGAAATGTAATTTTCCACTCTTCGTACACACATACAGTACAGCCCCTCTCTGTAATTACCAGCCAATTAGAGGTAATTCCACTACCATTTCCTAACCAATCTGACCAATCACCTGAGACCTCACTGTGACTCCACCAGTGACACGACCACAGCTGAGATGTTGTTTATACATTAGTTCTGGTATGGGGGTATACGGTATACTGTGCTTTTAATGTGTTTTAATGTGTCTGTTTTTGATACATCTTTGGGATTCATTCAGTGTCTCTGTCAGGTTGGTGGAGAAAAAGTTTCCTCTTTTTATTTAGATAAATGTTAGTTCTGTGGAGTTTCCACTAAACGGTTACTGGTGTTAAGACACACACATTGTTTCTGGGCAGAACTGAAATAACCCCTCCCTATGGTGCCCATGCCATATCACGGCTCACTGAGAGAATACAGGCCTTCTCCACTGAATGGTATTAGGTACACTTGATCCTTCCCTCTCCCCCTCTTCTCCTTTCCTCCGTCTCTGAACTAAGCTGTCTATATGTGAAACAGCTTAATGTTTACCCTCTTCCTCCATGGTGTCAGTCTGACTGTAGCCTTTCATACAGGGGGGTTCCATGACACCAGGCTAACACAGGCTACTGAGGAATGTTGCAGTCATGCTGTCATAACTGAAAATATCTCTGGTCATTTACACTGCTTTATAGAGATAAATATTGATTTAAAAAACATCTAAATAGTGTAATTCATCATGTACTCAGTGACCGGGTCAGAGCGGTATGAAGAGCCTGGAGATGAGAACATTGGCCCTAATTCCACCCTGGTTGAGTGACCATCACATACAGTCCCTTCAGAAAATATTCAGACCGTTTGACTTATTCCATATTTTGTTACGTTTTACGTTGTTCTAAAATGGATGAAATCATTTTTCCCCCTGATGAACCTACACACAATACCCAATAATGACAAAGCGAAAACAGTGTTTTTTGATATTGAGCAAACTTATTAAAACCTATTCAGACCCTTTGCTATGAGACTTGAAATTGAGCTCAGGTGCATCCTGTTTCCAATGATCATCTTTGAGATGTTTCTACAACTTCAAATCTTTTTGGTCACATACACGTGGTTAGCAGATGTTAAGGCGAGTGTAGCGAAATGTTTGTGCTTCTAGTTCCGACCATGCAGTAATATCTAACAGGTAATCTAACAATTCCACAACAACTACCTTAAACACGTGTGTAAAGGAATGAATAAGAATATGTACATATAAATATATGGATGAGCAATGGCCGAATGGCATAGGCAAGATGCAGTAGATGGTATAGAGTAAAGTATATACAGTGGGGAGAACAAGTATTTGATACACTGCCGATTTTGCAGGTTTTCCTACTTACAAAGCATGTAGAGGTCTGTCATTTTTATCATAGGTACACTTAAACTGTGAGAGACGGAATCCCCCCAAAAATCCAGAAAATCACATTGTATGATTTTCAGGTAATTAATTAGCATTTTATTGCATGACATAAGTATTTGATCACCTACCAACCAGTAAGAATTCCGTCTCTCACAGACCTGTTAGTCTTTCTTTAAGAAGCCCTCCTGTTCTCCAATCATTACCTGTATTAACTGCACCTGTTTGAACTTGTTACCTGTATAAAAGACACCTGTGCACACACTCAATCAAACAGACTCCAACCTCTCCACAATAGCCAAGACCAGAGAGCTGTGTAAGGACATCAGGGATCAAATTGTAGACCTGCACAAGGCTGGGATGAGCCACAGGACAATAGGAAAGCAGCTTGGTGAGAAGGCAACAACTGTTGGCGCAATTATTAGAAAATGGAAGAAGTTAAAGATGACGGTCAATCACCCTCGGTCTGGGGCTCCATGCAAGATCTCACCTCGTGGGGCATCAATGATCATGAGGAAGGTGAGGGATCAGCCCAGCACTACATGGCAGGACCTGGTCAATGACCTGAAGAGAGCTGGGACCACAGTCTCAAAGAAAACCATTAGTATCACACTAGGCCGTCATGGATTCAAATCCTGCAGCGCACGCAAGGTCCCCCTGCTCAAGCCAGCGCATGTCCAGGCCCGTCTGAAGTTTACCAATGACCATCTGGATGATCCAGAGGAGGAATGGGAGAAGGTCATGTGGTCTGATGAGACAAAAATAGAGCTTTTTGGTCTAAACTCCACTCGCCGTGTTTGGAGGAAGAAGAAGGATGAGTACAACCCCAAAAACACAATCCCAACCGTGAAGCATGGAGGTGGAAACATCATTCTTTGGGGATGCTTTTCTGCAAAGGGGACAGGATGACTGCACCTTATTGAGGGGAGGATGGATGGGGCCAGGTATCGCAAAATCTTGGCCAACAACCTCCTTCCCTCAGTAAAAGCATTGAAGATGGGTCGTGGCTGGGTTCCAGCATGACAACGACCCGAAACACACAGCCAGGGCAACTAAGGAGTGGCTCGGTAAAAAGCATCTCAAGGTGCTGGAGTGGCCTAGCCAGTCTCCAGACCTGAACCCAATATAAAATCTTTGGAGGGAGCTGAAAGTCCGTATTGCCCAGAGACAGCCCCGAAACCTGAAGGATCTGGAGAAGGTCTGTATGGAGGAGTGGGCCAAAATCCCTGCTGCAGAGTGTGCAAACCTGGTCAAGAACTACAGGAAACGTATGATCTCTGTAATTACAAACAAAGGTTTCGGTACCAAATATTAAGTTCTGCTTTTCTGATGTATCAAATACTTATGTCATGCAATAAAATGCTAATTAATTACTTAAAAATCCTACAATGTGATTTTCTGGATTTTTGTTTTAGATTCCGTCTCTCACAGTTGAAGTGTACCTATGATAAAAATGACAGACCTCTACATGCTTTGTAAGTAGGAAAACCTGCAAAATCGGCAGTGTATCAAATACTTGTTCTCCCCACTGTACATATGAGATGAGTAATGTAGGGTATGTAAACATTATATAAAGTGGCATTGTTTAAAGTGACTAGTGATACATTTATTACATCCAATTTTTTATTATTAAAGTGGCTAGAGATTTGAGTCAGTATGTTGGCAGCAGCCACTCAATGTTAGTGGTGGCTGTTTAACAGTCTGATGGCCTTGAGCTAGAAGCTGTTTTTCAGTCTCTCTGTCCCAGCTTTGATGCACCTGTACTGACCTCGCTTTCTGGATGATAGCGGGGTGAACAGGCAGTGGTTCGGGTGGTTGTTGTCCTTGATGATCTTTTTGGTCTTCCTGTCACATCGGGTGGTGTAGGTGTCCTGGAGGGCAGGTAGTTAGCCCCCAGTGATGCGTTGTGCAGACCTCACTAGACTTGCGGTTGTAGGCGGAGCAGTTGCCATACCAGGCGGTGATACAGCCAGACAGGATGCTCTCGATTGTGCATCTGTAAAAGTTTGTGAGTATTTTTGGTGACAAGCCAAATGTCTTCAGACTCTTGAGGTTGAAGAGGCGCTGTTGAAGAGGCACTGTTGCTGTTGCTCCTTATTTACCACGCTGTCTGTGTGGGTGGACAATTTCAGTTTGTCCGTGATGTGTACGCCGAGGAACTTAACTTTCCACCTGTGGTAAATTCAATTGATTGGACATGATTTGGAAAGGCACACACCTGTCTATATAGGGTCCCACAGTTGACAGTGCATGTCAGAGCAAAAACCAAGCCAAGAGGTCAAAGGAGTTGTCTGTAGAGCTCTGAAACAAGATTGTGTCAAGGCACAGATCTGGGGAAGGGTACCAACAAATTTCTGCAGCATTGAAGGTTCCCAAGAACACAGTGGCCTCCATCATTCTTAAACGGGAAGAAGTTTAGAACTGAGCAATGGGGGGAGAAGGGCCTTGGTCAGGGAGGTGACCAAGGACCCAATGGCCACTCCAGAGTTCCTCTGTGGATATGAGAGAATCTTCCAGAAGGACAACCAACTCTGTAGCACTCCACCAATCAGGCCTTTATGGTAGGCTAGCCAGACGGAAGCCACTCCTCAGTAAAAGGCACATGACAGCCAGCTTGGAGTTTTCTCAGACCATGAGGTGAAGGTTCACCTTCCAACAAGATTCTCTGGTCTGATGAAATCAAGATTGAAATCTTTGGCCTGAATGCCATGTGTTACGACTGGAGGAAACCTGGCACCATCCCTAGGGTGGAGCATGGTGGAGGCAGCATCATGCTGAGGGGGATGTTTTTCAGCGGCAGGGACTGGGAGACTTGTCAGGCTTGAAGGATGAACGGAGCAAGTACAGAGAGACGCTTGAGGAAAACCTGCTCCAGAGCTCTCAGAACTTCAGACTTGGGCGAAGGTTCACCTTCCAACAGGACAACGACGCTAAGCACACAGCCAAGACATCGCAGAAGTGGCTTCTGGACAAGTCTCTGAATGTCCTTGAGTGGCCCAGTCAGAGCCCGAACATCTCTGGAGAGACCTGAAAATAGATGTGTAGCGATGCTCCCCATCCAACCTGAAAGAGCAGAAACTCCCCAAATGCAGGTGTGCCAAGTTTACAGCGTCATACCCAAGACTCTAGGCTGTAATCCCTTCAAAAGGTGATTCAACAAATTAGTGAGTAAAGGGTCTGAATACTTAAGGAAATGTTATATTTCAGTTTTGTTTTTCTCTATAAATTTGCAAAAATGTAAAAGATACCTGTTCTGTATTGTATGTAGATAGTTGAGGAATAAAAATAATTGAATCTATTTTAGAATAAGGCTGTAACGTAACAAAATGCGGAAAAAGTGAAGGGATCTGAATACTTTCCGAATACACTGTATCTATGTAGGGTCAAGTTCATTTCCCTTATCCCGGTCTCTACCCCCCGATCTCCAAATCATCCTGACTTCTCCACCGCTAATATGAAGTGAACAAATCCTCTCTAAATGTGCATCCCGTGCCGATAGGATCTTAAGGTCTCAATAGTCTCCCATTCAAAACATTAGCGGATTGACACTATCACACGGGCAATCGGACAGAGCCACTTTCACACATCATTACAGGCTCTGGTTTCCCCTTGGCCCTAACAGGTGCAGAGGGAAAGAGAATTCTCCAGGACCACTGTCTCCATGGGCTTAGGTTGCTTTCCTGGCACTGAGAGGCCTGCATTGACGAAGGAGACAGAGGGGGAGACAGAGGGGGACGCCAGGCCCAATAAATCACTGTGAACGTGTAAATGCCACTGAGACACATTCCGCAACAGAACAGGGGGGCCAAACTGCTACAAGTTCCTTTCTCTTTCTGTTGCTGTTGTTTTAAGGACACTCCCTCCCACACACACAATCCATGCTTGTTTTCTTTTCCTCCTTATATCCCTCTTTTATTCGCTTGCTTCAGCTCACTCTCTCTCTCCCATCAACCCCCCTCTCCCTCTCTTTTCTCTTCATCCCTCAGCTCCCGCAAGAAGCTAATAGCTTAATGCGAGGAAGAATGTTCAGGGTTTCCTGTGAATTCCTCCATTAGTCATTGAAATGACCTTGCTGTTTCTCCCCTTTCCCTTCCTTGTCACATACACTGTACGCTCTGGAGCAACCAGTGCAAAGAGATAGAGAGAGAGAGAGAGAGAGGCAGTGAGAAGACAGAGGAGAAAAGAAGAGAGGAGAGGTGGAAGAGAGGAAATCTACTGTAAATAAGAAGCAGAGGTGAGGGGTGAGGGGTCATGTAGAAACAGAGCCCCACTACTTATCCCCTGACACTGACCGGTTAACTGGGATGGTGGGGGGGTTGTGTTGCTTGTAACTTTCTACACAAATAAGCAGGGTAATTATTTGCTTGCTCAGTACAGTAACCCCATATAACTGTGTCAATAAAGCTTATTTGAATTGATTAGAGAGAGGGACACAATGAAAGAGGCCATTATTTAAGTGCAGTTGCAACAATTACTGACATTAACATTGTTATCTCAGGCGACTTGGCCTAGTGTGGTGTGTAGGCCACAATTAGGCTGTGTTTACAAAGGCTCCCCAATTCAGAATTATTATTATTTTTCTCCCACTAATTGGTCTTTTGACCAATCACATCAGATATTTCCACACCAGCTCTTTTTCAGAGCTGATCTGATTGGTCAATAGACCAATTGGGAAAAGAATATCAGAATTGGGCTTCCTGTGTAAACACAGCCTTAGTTGCTTTGGGAGCAATAAGGCAAGGCTTGAAATGAATCTAAAAGAAAACAGAAATTGACAAATTAAGCTCTGAATGATGCGATATGTGCTGTAAACAATCAGGAATTGTCTCAGGCATTGATGTTTACAGACATTTTTGATGTTCCCTAGTCTCTTTGAATACTCCCCTATGGACACCACAGATACTCCACAATAAAGGAGCCTACATGTTTCATTGAAACTGCATAAATAAATAATCAATATGGATGTCAGCCTAATGTACTTCTGCATTCCAACTGATCTAATTGACTTTAATTGATCATCCTTTTTTTTGTTGTTGAATTTTTACCCCTTTTTCTCCCCAATTTCGTGGTATCCAATTGTTGTAGTAGCTACTATCTTGTCTCATCGCTACAACTCCCGTACGTGCTCGGAGAGACGAAGGTTGAAAGTCATGAGTCCTCCGATACACAACCCAACCAGCCATACTGCTTCTTAACACAGCGCGCATCCAACCCGGCCCGCCACAGAAGTCGCTGGTGCGCGATGAGACAATGCGTCGCCCCACAGACCTCCCGGTCACGGACGGTTACAACAGAGCCTGGGCACAAACCCAGGGACTCTGATGGCACAGCTGGCGCTGCAGTACAGCGCCCTTAACCACTGCGCCACCCGGGAGGCTAATTGATCATCCTTAATTAGAAATCAGTGCTTAATTGAATGTACTTGTTCGACCAACTAAATGTGTGTTCCAGGAAGGAGCCTTCCCAGCATCAGGTCACAAGAGTGGCTCTGCCAGGCCTTTAACTAGCCCCCTAGCCGCCTACCCCCCTACCCCCTTCATACCCCACCCTCCACCCCCACATCAAAGGCCATCAATCTCCAATAGTACAGGGGGAAAGGGAAATATTTAGATAAGGAGGGAGCCCCGATCAATCTGTTGTGGGAGTAAGAGGGGGAACATGATACATCCCCAGCCTCAGGCCAGACCCTCAGCAGCCCTGCTAATCTAGCTGAAAGACAGACCCACAGCAGCCCTGCTAAGCTAGCTGAAAGACAGACCCACAGCAGTCCTGCTAAGCTAGCTGAAAGACAGACCCACAGCAGCCCTGCTAAGCTAGCTGAAAGACCGACCCACAGCAGCCCTGCTAAGCTAGCTGAAAGACAGACCCACAGCAGCCCTGCTAAGCTAACTGAAAGACAGACCCACAGCAGCCCTGCTAAGCTAGCTGAAAGAAAAGACCAACAGCAGCCCTGCTAAACTAGCTGAAAGACAGACCCACAGCATCCCTGCTAAACTAGCTGAAAGACAGACCCACAGCAGCCCTGCTAAGCTAGCTGAAAGACAGACCCACTGCAGCCCTGCTAAACTAGCTGAAAGACAGACCCACAGCAGCCCTGCTAAGCTAGCTGAAAGACAGACCCACAGCAGCCCTGCTAAACTAGCTGAAAGACAGACCCACAGCAGCCCTGCTAAGCTAGCTGAAAGACAGACCCACAGCAGCCCTGCTAAGCTAGCTGAAAGACAGACCAGCTGAAAGACAGACCCACAGCAGCCCTGCTAAGCTAGCTGAAAGACAGACCCACAGCAGCCCTGCTAAGCTAGCTGAAAGACAGACCCACAGCAGCCCTGCTATGCTAGCTGAAAGACAGACCCACAGCAGCCCTGCTAAGCTAGCTGAAAGACAGACCCACAGCAGCCCTGCTAAGCTAGCTGAAAGACAGACCCACAGCAGCCCTGCTAAGCTAGCTGAAAGACAGACCCACAGCAGCCCTGCTAAGCTAGCTGAAAGACAGATGGGGAAGCAGGAGGAACAGGGGAAGAAGAATGCAACTCTGTGCCAATGCAAAGAGGATGGAGAGAGGGAGATTAGCTAAGGAGAGAAAAGTGTCACTCGCTTGTTAAACATATACAAAAACACATGTATACTAGCTGAAGTCCACACACATGCATGCATACACAGACACACAGACGCACACACACACACACACACACACACACACACACACACACACACACACACACACACACACACACACACACACACACACACACACACACACACACACACACACACACACACACACACACACACACACACACACTGGTGAGGCTCCCTACTTGGCCTTTGATTTACTACAACAACTATTGGTTCCACTTGAGTGAGACCAGAATATTACCAAGTATTTATGTCCTTTTTCTTTTCAAAACAATTGGCTTTGAGTAATAAAGAAAGGAACGCTGTGTTGACAGGTCAGGGGTGAGAGGTCACAGGGAGAGTAAATTGAGGGCAGATGAGATCCTGAACAAAGCATGGCCAATTTGTCGAAGAAATTCACTGGAGAGAATGAAGGCATGCTTTTCAACAGTATGAATATAAACATACGGTACACTCACTTACACTCCTACACACACACTCCCACACCCACACCCACTCCCACACACACACACACACACACACAATCCTACACACACACACTCGCTCTGAGAGCAAAACAACATCCCCCGAACAAAGACCAACATCATAAATGCGTTTCACATCTCCAAGCAAAATGCCTTTAGATTGTTGTTATGGCCCTCGCTCCACACACAACGAGTCAATCAATTCTACTCTAACTACACTTTAATGCCCAGATAATACAATACACACACAGTGGCATCATGCAACACACATACACCCCACAGGGAGTGGTGTCCCCTACAGTTATCTGTCAGGGTGGTGTGAGCCTGTGAGGGATTTTCAGGGGATTTCCAGGGCTTTTGACGCCCCTGTTGGCTGAGGTATACTCCCAGGGGTTGAGGGATTGATCCCTGGGCATGGTGTGTCACTCCAGCCCTGGCCAGCCCTGACAGACTGCTGGATTGACTGGCCAACCCCAGAGGGACCCTGCCTTCGCCAGATAGAGACATACCTCAACAGCACCAGTGGTAGTGGAGGATGGGCTGAACACTGGGCTGACACACACACACAAATACACACAAGTCTGCAACTACATAGGCACACATGCGCACACATGCACACACATGCGCACACACACACACACAAGCACATGTATACAGAACTGATGTAGGTGCATTCACGCACGCTCGCACACGCACCTCCACAGCTACCATATTCATGAGCAGGACCAGATTCTGAGACATTACCATGAGCCTTTGTTCTAGGGGTTTGTTGGCATTCCTGCCTGGCTCTCTGTCTCAAATGTCACGTCTCAGAAGACCTCTATATTTTGAGCATCAATGTCAATAATTAGCAATACAACAGTATGGCAGCCTTCTCTTTGCAGAAGACAAGTGTTTGGCTTTAGTTATTTTTTTAACCTGTCGTCTCTTCAACAAAGGCCACGTACGACCTCACACTTTTCCCTTTGCTGATTTTAAGTTGCTAAGCCTTTTCTTTTTGGAGTCATGTTTTATTCCCCTCCCTCCTCTCTTCCTTCCTCCCCTCTTTCTCCCATCTTCCTCCCTCCTCTCTTCCTTCCTCCCCTCTTTCTCCCATCTTCCTCCCTCCTCCCTCCCTCTCTCCCTCTCTCCCTCCCCTCTCTTCCTCCCTCGCTCCTTCTCTTACTCCCTCCTCTCTACCTCCTCTCTTCGCCCTCCCTCCCTCCCTCCCTCCCTCCCTCCCTCCCTCCCTCCCTCCCTCCCTCCCTCCCTCTCTTCTTCTGGTTCTGTGGAGTGAAGAATCCTTAGTCTTTCTATTAGACACACATCTTCCATCTTGTGTGGCAGGCTGACTATCCACAAACAGCTGATACATGAAGAGACATATGCCATAATATGAGATAACTGGATCAGAAAACACCATAGACAATGGAGAGATCTATCCTACCACCTATCCTTAGTTTCTCTACCCACTACAGTATATGTGACTTTGCACTAAAGTACAGATCTAGGCAGGGAGGAGGCTGCTGATACAGGTCACTGTTCCTCTTTGGGCACAACAGCATCCTCCTGACAAAAATGTGTGGGGGCTGGGGTGGAGGGAGCGAGGGAGGAAGGAGGAGGGGGCATGGACACATAATTGCTTCTTACTGATCCTAATAGCACATCAGAAGCACCGCCACTTCACTGGACCTCCATAGAGATCCGCCAGGTTGGCTCCCGTTCATTACCAGGGTGACCCCCAGCCCCCCCACCCCATCCTCCCTCAGCCCCCTCCCCCGGATCATTGTCTCTGGGGTTTAATTGGAGCGATGTTCCCATTGTGAGGCATCTCAATGGCGGTGGAGGTCTCCATTGTGGCTGTGAATGGGGGCAGGAGTGTTCATTAGATGAGGGGCTGAATGGAGGCTTCTGGGGTAAGGCGCTGAGAGGCCGGGGTGCTGGGGGACCTCCGGGGAGGGTGAAACTGCACAGTCTCCTCTTCCCACCTCTCCTCTGCCCTCCGCTCATCTCCTCTACCCTCTTTCCTCAGCGGCCTGACGCTTGGCCCTGAAAGGCAGCGGCTGCATTTGTTGGGGGGGCTTTGTCTGGAGAAGAGGGAGAGAAGGATCAAAGAGGTCCGGTCTGAGAGAAGTGGAGAAGAGAGGAGGGCTCGTCCTATGACAGAAGGAAGGGTAGGGTACTGTATAGTACCTGAGGGCCAGGCATTCCAGGGCTCCATGCAGGCTGAGCCGGCCCCTCTCTGGTCCCTCTCTGGTCCCTCCACAACACCCCAGATGATCTCATGAATGACAAACCAACCACCTCACTCCCAGAGCATGACCCCTCTGCCGCTACAAATACGCCAGAAATAAGAAAGGGCCTTCAGCGTTTTTGAGCACAAGTAGAGCTCTCAAAAGCCATGATATGCATGAAAAAAGGCCACTCATCACAGTAGCGGCTGCTATTAATAAATGTAATGACCTTGGGGGAAAGGAAACAGCTGGGCATTTCGGCACCTCTCATGGCCAGAGCTGGCAGCATCCACACGGACTGGCACGATGCCAGGCTGCAGAGCCAGAGCAATCATCCAGGCTAGATCAGTCGGTTACCGATTCAACTGACTAAACTGGGCTTGCATTGGAACCCTGCAGGTTGAGCCCACTGAAACCAATTAGAAGATGCATGTACAAAGCATAGAGTGGTCTGTAAGAAGAAAGACCAATTATGGAATAACAGTTAGGTTTAACTCCAGCTATCCCAAAACTATAGAGCACCTTTCATAGCTGCTACTTGTCCCCTTCCAGTCCAAACAGCTCTGGGTGAGAACTTTAAGTTGAAATGAACTAAGCACCCTTGACAGTTAACCCTCTGACAATCCTCTGAGCACTGCCAGGGTTGAGTGGCTGTTGCGAGCATGGCGTGTGTTCCCAGTGTCTCTGTGTGACAGACTGCATCTCACACTGACCAGAGCCTCTCTCCCTCTCTCTGCTCACTGGCCAGCCATTGATGTCATTCCCCTTCCACCACACACAGCCTCTCCTCCTCAGTCTCCACTCCCGCAGCCACTGCCTTCCGCTGTTTAGATGTTCACTAGCACCCAAAAACAATGCCAGCCATCTTGCCCACCGCAAGTACACACACACACACACAGACACACACGCACGCACGCACACACACACACACACACACACGCGCACGTACGCACACACGCACACACGCACGTACGCACACACACACACACACACACACACAGATATATACATAAACATGGCCCATAGATTCACACTAAATGCTAATCTGACATCATGGTTGAGGTGTGTCAAGTTACTGCTGTATGAAACGGAGCACTTTGTCAGTGGACTGTTCTATTGCCACAACACACAAACAGATATTACGCTGCCCTGACAAGGCTGTGTTCAGGTTCCTAAAATGGGATGACTCATCTGTCTCCTGGATTCTGACTTCAAACAGGCTCTTTTTCCTCTCACACTATTTATTTTTACATCTGCACAGGTCAAATAAAGTCCGTGGACAGGACTGTGTCGGCCCTCTTCTTGCACTAAGGACAATAAGCACAAGCACACACACGCACACACGCACACGCACGCACTGACACACAGACACACACACACACACACATGTTCTAGGCTCTGACAGGCCGGTCCCCTCTGACGGTCTCCTGTCCCTTCCTGTTTAGCCGGGGTGTCTGCAGCAGGTAAACACACAGGGGCTGGGATGCTGGCACTCCTGGAGGGCCACCAGGAGGGAGCCAGGAGGGGATAGTTTAAATCCCCCGGACAGAACAGCCACCCCAGTGAGGGCTAGGCCATGCGAGACACCCAGGCTATTATAGACAGGGGAGGTATTGTACTGTAGGTCCTGTCTACTGAGGGAATGGACCTCCCTATGCTGTTTACCGTCATTGAGCTAACATAGATCACAGGAGTAGTTCTTGGGAGATAATTCATTCAAGAGAACCAACTTGTGTTGTGGCCCACCCTAACTCTCTCTCGCTCTCTCTTTCTCTCTCTCTCTCTCTCTCTCTCTCTCTCTCTCTCTCTCTCTCTCTCTCTCACACACACTCTCTGTTTCTCTCTCTCTCTCTGTTTCTCCCTCTCTCTCTCTCTCTCTCTGTTTCTCTCACTCTTTCTCTGTTTCTTTCTCTCACATGTTTGAAGTCTCGATCAAAGGAAACCAAATGACACCATTGGCAAGACCACACAGTAACATCAGCGTCAACATCATACATCCTGATGTAATGGTGATAAGAAGTTACTGTACATGATGTTTAAGTGATTAAAATATCTCAACTGTCTCCACTAACTTTCCTCATGGACATATGGTGACAAACATTGTTTAAGGAACACAGGCTATACAGTTGAGTGGTTCACGTGTGTGTGTTCCACTTCACAGGTAGTGGCTGTGTCAAATTCTCACATTTGTTTATTTTTCTGCCATCATACAATTAAAACTCTGGGCCAGGCCCCACCACCATGTTCCATGTAGGGAAATGTTTGACTGTGAGACTTTGAGAGATGGATCTGTGTAGCAAATGTTTCCCCACAGAGGCTGTCCACAGAGAAAGCAGATTAGAGTAGATCTGACGGTGTGAACGGCGGGTCTGCGGTGGGACTGGGCTGGGGGGCCCAGGCTCTGCTGAGGGCCTGATCAATGAGATTCAACTCCCTCTTGTCCCGGAGCAGCTGTATCCTGAATTCACCCAAATCATATGGTCTGGGCCATTATGCAGGAAGAGGCGCAGCGCCCTGGCTCCCTCTGAAGAGAGAGAGAGAGAGGGAGAGGGAGAGAGAGAGAAAATAAGAGGGCGACAGAAGAAAAGAGAGAGAGAATGTCCCTCATGAGCATCCTAACTGGGAGAGAGCCATCTGGGGCTGAGCGCTGCGAGGGAGAGGAGGGAGAGAGGAAAAGAGGAGGAGAGGAAGAGAGGAGGAAAGGTCCGGGGCCAGAGTAGTAGAGGAGCTGGGAGTCCAGCTGCGTCCCATTAGGACCGGACCACATGTGCCTGCGGGGGGCGGCGGAGAGCAGGGCAGGGGGGCAGCAGGGAGGAAGTGCTGAGAGGGATGTGCCCAGACCCTGTGAGGCTTTATTAGGCGAGCAGCTCCTCTCGACAGGGACGGCCAGTGCCCCCTCTGCCCTTGGGCACAGCCAGGGCAAAGCAGTAGAAAGAAGGAGACCGGGCCAGACCACCCAGAACTCCAGCATAATGGCTTCCAGTAGGACGCCCAACATGGGAAATGCAGCTGGAGAGTGAGAGGGAGAGACAGAGAGTCACAGAGAGACACAGAGAGACACAGAGAGACAGAGAGAGACACAGAGAGACACAGAGAGTCACAGAGAGACGCAGAGAGTCACAGAGAGACAGAGAGACACACAAAGAGACACAGAGAGACACAGAGACACAAAGAGACAGAGATAGACACAGAGAGACACAGAGAGTCACAGAGAGTCACAGAGAGACACAGAGAGACACAGAGAGACAGAGAGTCACAAAGAGACACAGAGAGACACAGAGAGACAGAGAGAGACACAGAGAGACACAGAGAGTCACAGAGAGACACAGAGAGACACAGAGAGACACAGAGTCACAAAGAGACACAGAGAGACACAGAGAGACAGAGAGAGACACAGAGAGACACAGAGAGTCACAGAGAGACACAGAGAGTCACAGAGACACAAAGAGACAGAGAGAGACACAGAGAGACACAGAGACACAAAGAGACAGAGAGAGACACAGAGAGACACAGAGAGTCACAGAGAGTCACAGAGAGACACAGAGAGACAGAGAGTCACAAAGAGACACAGAGAGACACAGAGAGACACAGAGAGGAGCGGGACAGTGAAGACAGAAAGCTTTGCCGTTCATTCATGTCACCTTCAGTTGTGGTAGTTCTGTTTTGTTTTCCTGTTCATGATGCCTGTTTGTCTTGTTGCATCAAAGTTCGTAATCGTTCAAACAAAGTGTGTGTGTGTGTGTGTGTGTGTGTGTGTGTGTGTGTGTGTGTGTGTGTGTGTGTGTGTGTGTGTGTGTGTGTGTGTGTGTGAAAGAGATAATGAGAAGGAGAGAATGTGTGTGTGTCTCCAATGTTTGTGTGTGAGAACACATGTATGAGAAAGCGCCTGTGAGCATGTGTGTGTGTCTGTGGCATGACCCCAGTGTTACGTGAGACTCCAGGGTGGGTCACACACCATGCAGCCTCTCAGCCAGTCGAGAGCTCCATTCTGCAGTACGGAGGTGGTGGAAGACACAGGCCTGCCATAGCTCACATGCCTGCGGGCTCCTCTGCCTCTCAGCCTCTCTCAACTCCACTCCATCGTCACGTCTGTGGATGTGTGAGAAAGCTCGCCTGGAATCTGAGCCCTTCCTGAAATGCAGCTCTGCCAAATGAAGGGATCTGCAGGCTTTGTTGAACTAATGATTATCATGACTAATCATCTCAGCTGAGGGACGATAACGAGGCTTCAGATGGAAACGTGTCATATTGGTATGTTAGTATTAGCATACTTAGCTACTGCAGTGTAGGTGACGGATGTTTTTATGTTTCAATGTTTCCAGTTATGAGACTTTGGTTCTGTGGCATAGCTGTGGGTAAATGTAGGGGACCTAATGGTGCCCAAATGTGGTACATAGTAAATCAAGGATAGTTGAAATCACAGTGTTAGAAAAATGTGGGTTAAATTGACTCTACCGGGAGATATCTTAACCTCAAGAGAGTGATACTGTCACGACTCCCAGCGAAGGTGGCTCCCCTGCCTGTTCGGGCGGCGCTCGGCGGTCTGTTAGCCGCCACCGATCCCTTTTTCCTTTTCTGTTCGTTTGGTTGCACCTGTCCCTTATTTTGTTTCTTGATTTATGTCTATTTAAGCCTGTTAGGCCCACCTAGGCTTGGCGGGACTGTACCTCTGTTGGTTTGTGGATGTGTATTTGTATTTTATTTTCTGCGGACTGTTTGGGTGCTGTGTTTGGGCCGGTCAGTTTTATGCCCCCAGTATTTTGGCGTGACCCTTTGTATCGGAATAAAATACTTTTCCCGAACCCTCTGCTCTCTGTGCCTGACTCCAAACCCACTACTCCTAGAAGACTCTGACAGATACAGTCCCTGGAGCATTGATAACTGGAGTTCAATGGGACAGAGTACTTTTAACTCCATTAAGAGTAACCAGAGACAGGGAGTTAAATCTATAGAGTTATCCACAGATGTCCATTTCCCAGCATGCTCTGTTGCTTGTTGTTTGTTTCAATATCTGTGTTTTCGCATGTACTGTGATTATTTTTTATCTTATGCTATACAAAAATAGGAAACTTAAATTTGGTAAAATAATCCAATCTGTAAGTGGTTGGATTTAAAGCCATCGTTAGTGAGATAGTTGTTCCAGTTTACTGTACATGGTGTAGGTAGGCTTCATGTACTGCATTTTCTTCCCTACTCTGACATACATTCTAAATGCAAGTTGTGAATGATGTAAAAGTGATGGATATCGTCCTGCAAGTTGGCTTCCAGCAGAGATTGGATATCACATTGCAAACCACAATAATGTGACACATAAATCAATATTCAAATTAGGCTTTACACATTTATAGCTCAAAGGAAATAAACTGAAAGATACATTTATTTTGCTGATTGCTAATTCAAAACAATACAGAAAGTGTAAAATGGCAAGGGAGTTGATTAAAAACAAGACTGAAATGAGTAATGGCAATTGGAGTTAAATTTAAGCAACTCTTTGAGAGTTGGATATTTACTCAATATAGTGTCGTTTAACTCCAAAAATATGAACAACGTGACCAAAATGGTGGAGGAACAATATAAACCCCAAAATAGTATGACATTTGACTGCATAAGAGTTGAATTAACTCTAGCTATTTTACTGTTTAGTGTGCCTCTGCTCGACACATGAGCGTTCCACTGTACATCATATCTTAGGGTCTTGAGTTTTTCCTGACCCTAAATGTCTGACCAGGAAACACTCTGGGCCCTAGTTATGAGGATAATTATATCTACAACCAAGTTTTTCAAGGTCAGCATGTGTACCAGTGTGGAACAGTACTCAGTGTGGGTAACGTGTGTTGGCCATAGTTATAGGTCAAGTTTAATTTGGTCTTATGGGACTGAATAGAGTATCATAGAATCCCAAAATAGTTGACTGCTAATGCTGTCTAAAAGAGCGATTGTCGTAAAATAATGTCTCTCTTACCCACACATTCAAAGATAACATTGTGGTATAGAGTCACCACTGGCTAGTCCTGGCTTTTATCTTCAAATTACACCTGAAGGATTTTGTAAGATTTGTGCGTTACATACAGTGTATGACCCAAGAAATATGACCACCAGTGTTGAAATAGTAGGAAGACCAAACAGCAAGCAACTCAAAGCTGAATTGGTAAAGATCAGAGAGCAGAGAGGGAGGTGTTCATTCATTCACAGGTAATTATCAAGCAGTCTATATTCCTCGGCTCCAACATAAAGATTTACCGAGGCAAGGCCTATGACTGGGTAGGACTGGGAGGTGTTTCGGATTTTATCCACATTCACATTGACACACTAAAGGGCTGTTCTCTCTCTCCCTGCGCTCTCTCTCTCTCTCCCTCTCCCCGCTCTCTCTCTCTCTCTCTGTCTTCTTCCCACCCAGGTCAGCATGCATGCCCCCATGAAGGGCCCAAGTTATAAGATTGAATACTTCAGCCATTCAATCATTAAGGTGTTTTATATAGCCAGTCCCAAGACCTTTCTTGCTCGTAAAAATAATATTTGTCTTTCCAACTGCACTGTGAACCACAAAGTCCTTATGTTTTATTTTAGTCAGCGTAGTAAAACCCTGTCTTTCCCCTTCCGTTCCCTTGCATGGTCTATTACCTTGTTCTGTAACTGTACTATGGTGTGTGTGTGTGAGTGTGAGTGTGTGTGAGTGTGTGTGTGTGTGTGTGTGTGTGTGTGTGTGTGTGTGTGTGTGTGTGTGTGTGTGTGTGTGTGTGTGTGTGTGTGTGTGTGTGTGTGTGTGTGTGTGTGTGTGTGTGTGTGTGTGTTTGTGCTGAGCCGCAGCTAAGCAGTTCCGCAGGGTGGAGGTCAAGGCTGCTTGAGATTGCAAGAGGAGTTCTTTAATTTCCCCGCCGGTTTTGAGAAGCGCTCAGAGAGATCTGTGTCTCGACACGGCCCTGAAACCACAGTGGGCCTTGTTCAAGAGATCTACAGAAATGTTTTTCAAGGGTTGAATTGTGGGTTTGATATGAGCTCCTTGGGGTAGGCTGTCTGAGGTGAACGAAAGGCTGGGAGGGAGAAAGTCATTGAGCAAGGATTGAATGGAGAGAGAGAGTGAGAGTGTGTGTGTGAGAGAGAGAGAGAGAGAGAGAGAGAGAGAGAGAGAGAGAGAGAGAGAGAGAGAGAGAGCTTCTATGATACAGAGGCGTTGATCTGCACTCAGCTAGGATTAACCTCATAGATAATGCGAGAGCTTGGGACTATATGGTTCTATCTGACAAAAAGATGATTCTGAGATAATTGGCTTTAAAGTTCTGAACCCTCATTGGTTTGAATAGTGTCAGCAATTTTTATCTTGTATTCTTTGGAACATAACAACATGAATTGGGGTATTAAAAATACTATATAGGTAGAGAACATTGAACAGAACAAGACTATGTCAATAACTTAATTCTGAAAAGAAAAATGTAGTCTATTTGTTTGTTTATTAGGTTCCCCATGAGCTTTTGCAGAAGCAGCAGCTACTCTTCCTGGGGTCCACAAAAACACAACACATAACAAGTAACAAAACACCGATTCACTGATAGACTAGGACAGTAACACAAATGTAAAATACAATGATATACAAACGATACAACAACAAAATAATGTGTGTTGAGTGTGTCGATGTGTGCATGTGTTTGTGTGTGTGTGTGTGTATGTGTCCCCTCAGTTCCCGCCGTTCCATGAGATGTTGTTTCATCCGTCATTTTGCTGTTTGTTTGAGTAATTGGAAATGGAAGGGAGTTCCATGCGATCATGGCTCTGTGTAATACTGTGCGTTGCCGTGAATTTGTTTTGGACATGGGGGCTGTGAAGAGACCCCCGGTGGCATGTTTTGTGGGGTATGTATGAGTGTCTGAGCTGAATGTTCATTGATTAGGCAGACAATCTGAAAATTTCATCACAGTAAAATGTCTAATAAAAGCTAGGAGAAGCAGTTAGTCTTTCGTTAACCCTCAAACAGGAAAGACTGGCATGTTGTTGATGTTAGTTCTGTATGTGCAGTTCAGGGCAAGGTGTGCTGCTCTGTTTTGAGCCAGATGTCGCTTTTCTAAGTCTTTCATTGCTGCACTTAACCGTATTACCGGACAGTAATCAAGACCAGAGCCTGAACTACTAGTACAATTTATTTTTGTGTCAAAAACGAAGAACATATTTTTATAACAGACGTGCTCTCCCAATATTCACAACTTTGTCAATATGACTTGACAATGATATTTGACCATCTAATATTATACCTAGGAATTCAGCTTCCTCAACTTGCTCAATGGTCACACTCTTTATGCACAACTCCAGTTGAGGTTTAGGTCTTAGAGAATGTTCTGAACCAAATACATCGTTTTTATGTATATATTTAAGACCTGAGCGCCGACGGAGATGGCCGCCTCGCTTCGCGTTCCTAGGAAACTATGCAGTTTTTAGTTTTTTTACGTGTTATTTCTTACATTGGTACCCCAGGTCATCTTAGGTTTCATTACATACAGTCGAGAAGAACTACTGAATATAAGAGCAGCGTCAACTAACCATCAGTACGACCAAGAATATGACTTTCGCGAAGCGGATCCTGCGTTCTGCCTTTCACCCAGGACAACGGAATGGATCCCAGCCGGCGACCCAAAAAAACGACTTCGTAAAAGAGGGAAACGAAGCGGTCTTCTGGTCAGACTCCGGAGACGGGCACATCGTGCACCACTCCCCAGTATACTTCTCGCCAATGTCCAGTCTCTTGACAACAAGGTTGATGAAATCCGAGCAAGGGTAGCATTCCAGAGGGACATCAGAGACTGTAACGTTCTTTGCTTCACGGAAACATGGCTCACTGGAGAGACGCTATCGGAGTCGGTGCAGCCAGCTGGTTTCTCCACGCATCGCGCAGACAGAAACAAACATCTTTCTGGTAAGAAGAGGGGCGGGGGTGTATGCCTTATGGCTAACGAGATGTGGTGTGGCCACAACAATATACAGGAACTCAAGTCCTTCTGTTCACCTGATTTAGAATTCCTCACAATCAAATGTCGACCGCATTATCTACCAAGGGAATTCTTTTCGATTATAATCACAGCCGTATATATATATTCCCCCCCAAGCAGACACATCGATGGCTCTGAATGAACTTTATTTGACTCTTTGCAAACTGGAATCCATACATCCTTAGGCTGCATTCATTGTAGCTGGGGATTCTAACAAGGCTAATCTGAAAACAAGACTCCCTAAATTGTATCAGCACATCGATTGCGCAACCAGGGCTGGCAAAACCTTGGATCATTGCTATTCTAACTTCCGCGACGCATATAAGGCCCTGCCCCGCCCTCCTTTCGGAAAAGCTGACCACGACTCCATTTTGTTGATCCCTGCCTACAGACAGAAACTAAAACAAGAAGCTCCCACGCAGAGGTCTGTCCAACGCTGGTCCGACCAATCTGATTCCACACTCCAAGACTGCTTCCATCACGTGGACTGGGATATGTTTCGTATTGCGTCAGACAACAACATTGACGAATACGCTGATTCGGTGTGCGAGTTCATTAGAACGTGCGTTGAAGATGTCGTTCCCATAGCGGATGGGAACGACATCCGTGGACGACGTGGATTGATGGCAGCATTCGCGTGAAACTGAAAGTGCGAACCACTGCTTTTAATCAGGGCAAGGTGACCGGAAACATGACCGAATACAAACAGTGTGGCTACTCCCTCCGCAAGGCAATCAAACAAGCTAAGCGTCAGTATAGAGACAAAGTAGAATCTCAATTCAACGCCTCAGACACAAGAGGTATGTGGCAGGGTCTACAGTCAATCACGGATTACAAAAAGAAAACCAGCCCCGTCACGGACCAGGATGTCTTGCTCCCAGGCAGACTAAATAACTTTTTTGCCCGCTTTGAGGACAATACAGTGCCACTGACACGGCCTGCAACCAAAACAAGCGGCCTCTCCTTCACTGCAGCCGAGGTGAGTAAAACATTTAAACGTGTTAACCCTCGCAAGGCTGCAGGCCCAGATGGCATCCCCAGCCGCGCCCTCAAAGCATGCGCAGACCAGCTGGCTGGTGTGTTTACGGACATATTCAATCAATCCCTATCCCAGTCTGCTGTTCCCACATGCTTCAAGAGGGCCACCATTGTTCCTGTTCCCAAGAAAGCTAAGGTAACTGAGCTAAACGACTACCGCCCCGTAGTACTCACTTCCGTCATCATGAAGTGCTTTGAGAGACTAGTCAAGGACCATATCACCTCCACCCTACCTGACACCCTAGACCCACTCCAGTTTGCTTACCGCCCAAATAGGTCCACAGACGATGCAATCTCAACCACACTGCACACTGCCCTAACCCATCTGGACAAGAGGAATACCTATGTGAGAATACTGTTCATCGACTATACAGCTCGGCATTTAACACCATAGTACCCTCCAAGCTCGTCATCAAGCTCGAGACCCTGGGTCTCGACCCCGCCCTGTGCAACTGGGTACTGGATTTCCTGACGGGCCGCCCCCAGGTGGTGAGGGTAGGCAACAACATCTCCACCCCGCTGATCCTCAACACTGGGGCCCCACAAGGGTGCGTTCTGAGCCCTCTCCTGTACTCCCTGTTCACCCACGACTGCGTGGCCACACACGCCTCCAACTCAATCATCAAGTTTGCGGACGACACAACAGTGGTAGGCTTGATTACCAACAACGACGAGACGGCCTACAGGGAGGAGGTGAGGGCCCTCGGAGTGTGGTGTCAGGAAAATAACCTCACACTCAACGTCAACAAAACTAAGGAGATGATTGTGAACTTCAGGAAACAGCAGAGGGAACACCCCCCTATCCACATCGATGGAACAGTAGTGGAGAGGTTAGCAAGTTTTAAGTTCCTCGGGATACACATCACATACAAACTGAATTGGTCCACCCACACAGACAGCATCGGGAAGAAGGCGCAGTAACGCCTCTTCAACCTCAGGAGGCTGAAGAAATTTGGCTTGTCACCAAAAGCACTCACAAACCTCTACAGATGCACAATCGAGAGCATCCTGGCGTGCTGTATCACCGCCTGGTACAGCAACTGCTCCGCCCACAACCGTAAGGCTCTCCAGAGGGTAGTGAGGTCTGCACAACGCATCCCCGGGGGCAAACTACCTGCCCTCCAGGACACCTACACCATCCGATGTTACAGGAAGGCCATAAAGATCATCAAGGACAACAACCACCCGAGCCACTGCCTGTTCACCCCGTTATCATCCAGAAGGCGAGGTCAGTACAGGTGCATCAAAGCTGGGACCAAGAGACTGAAAAATAGCTTCTATCTCAAGGCCATCAGACTGTTAAACAGCCACCACTAACATTGAGTGGCTGCTGCCAACACACTGACTCAACTCCAGCCACTTTAATAATGGGAATTGATGGGAAATTATGTAAAATATATCACTAGCCACTTTAAACAATGCTACCTAATATAATGTTTACATACCCTACATTATTCATCTCATATGTATACGTATATACTGTACTCTATATCATCTACTGCATCTTTATGTAATACATGTATCACTAGCCACTTTAACTATGCCACTTTGTTTACATACTCATCTCATATGTATATACTGTACTCGATACCATCTACTGTATCTTGCCTATGCCGCTCTGTACCATCACTCATTCATATATCTTTATGTACATATTCTTTATCCCCCTACACTTGTTTGTATAAGACAGCAGTTTTGGAATTGTTAGTTAGAGTACTTGTTGGTTATTACTGCATTGTCAGAACTAGAAGCACAAGCATTTCGCTACACTCGCATTAACATCTGCTAACCATGTGTATGTGACAAATAAAATTGGATTTGATTTGAAGACCTGTGTATTATTAATCACACCATTCTGATACTGACTGTAACTCCTTATTTAGAATTTCAGTGAGCTCATTGGCTTTGGGGGCTGACATGTAGATTTTGGAATCATCCGCGTACATCATTCTAGCTTCGTGTAAGACCAATGGCAAATCATTTGTAAAAAGAGTAAAGTCCCAAGGCAACTGCCCCGAGGGACACAGTACTGTACATATATGATGTAAGAGAAGCTTCTATTGAAGAACACTTTCTGGGTTTTATTGGATAAATAACACGACAACCATGTGATGGTAGGTGATGTAAAGCCATAGCAAGTGAGTTTCTTCAATAACAATTTATGATCAATAACATCAAAGGCTGCACTAAAATCTAACAATAAACCTCTAACCGTCATCTTATTATCCATCTAACCAATCATCAGTCATCTGAGTCAGTGCAGTACAAGTTGAGTGCCCTTCTCTATATGCATGCGGAAGTAGTTAACTTGTTCTCTGTAAAATAGCATTGTATTTGGTCAAGCACAATTCTCTCCATCAGTTTAGTAAGAACAGGCAGCAAAATGATTGGGTAGCTGTTAGAGCCAGCAAAGGGTGCATTTCTATTTTTAGTCAGTGGAATTACTTTAACTTCCTTCCACGCCTGTGGACACACACATTCCTTTAGACTTTGGTTAAAGATATAGCAAAGAGGTGTGGCAATACCATCTGCTACCATTCTCAAAAGTTGCCCATCTAGGTTGTCTGTACCTGATGGCTCACCCCAAGCCAAGCTCTCGAATGATCAGTGAGAGGAGAGCTACACCGCTGAGTCAAAGGACTGTATCTACTGCAACCTCTACTGTATCATTCAAATATATACTCTTAGGAAGAACTACCAGTAAACTATTACTGTAGCCTCGGCTGTCATTCACATCTAGTGTAACCCCTTAGAAGGAACTACCAGTCCAGTACGCTGTCTGTGAGTACACATAACCCCACTCACAGGCTTTCCCAAGCTGCCATGTGCACAGAGCTGATTCCCTGCGGCTCAGCACAAACACACACACATCCCCTGAGTGTTTGTGTCGTCTGACATTGACTCATTAGCCACAAGTGTATTTTTAAAGCCGCGCCATTAGCTAATCAAACGAGTGAGAGGAGAGCCACCTTGTTAAGCACGAGGAGACGAGACTAGAGCAGGGATCATCAACTAGATTAAGCCACTGCCGATTTTTTCTTGAGTGGATGGTTGGGGGGCTGGAACCAGGGGCAATTTCAGAATGTAAATCTTGGTGGGGCAAACCCCCCCCCAAAAAATTGGGAACAATTTGAGGGATGCATCGCAGCAAAGCCACAACACAACATAACACTAAACAATACATTAATTGCACTATAACGGTGACAAACATTGCCCACAAACTGCTAAGGCCTACATAAAGCTGTCCCAACAGCAGAGTCCCAACACCTTACCACTGCTACACCTGGCTATCAGCTGTGCCTTGTCTGGCAGAGAAACAGTTAATTCAGCCTAATTTACTGCCTTTTAAAAAAACTAATGTGGTTTCTACTGACAATTGAGATGTACAAACTATCACATAAGGGGACAAAAAGTGGATTAGAGGCAATCCGTAATTTCAATTAAGACATTAATGAGCAAGCTAGGACTTTTGCACTTTTGAAATGTAGAGAGACAGAATTCAGAACATGGGCTGTTCTTACAGTGTTCTCCCTGTACGCAAAGTCAGAACACTAGGATAAATAAAGGGGGCATATAAACAGACAATGAAAGCTCTTACAATATTCGATGATTACATTTCTCTAAAACAGGTTATAGGCTTCATGTGCACGGCCAAGTCAGAACAAATGGCAAATTAAGAGGGGGAAAATATACCAAATTATAAGGATGAGGCACATGGACTACTAACAGCTTACTACACAACATACACTTAGTATTACTTTCTTAGCTACAGTATACATATCTCCCTGGCATTTAACATAATTTATGTAGCAGCATATAAGACATTTTTGGACTGTTGTGCTGTGCTCACTTGAACAGGAAGGTGGTGTGGTGGTCCTTCGTGGGTCAATTTTGTCATCAAACGTTATCAAAGTCTGGCATTCTCTGGATTTATGGTGCTTTCAAGACAACTGGGAACTCGGAAAAACACAAGGTAAAATTATTCCTCTTTATTTAACAGTTAAGAACAAATTCTTATTTGAAATGATGGCCTACCCCGGCCAAACCCTAACCCGAAAAACACAGGGCCAATTTTACGCCGCCCTATGGGACTCCCAATGATGGCTGTTTGTGATACAGCCTGGAATCAAACTAGTGCCTCAGACCGCTGCACCACTCGGGAGCCCAACCATGATGATGTCAGTGATCTTCAGGTCATAGCTCTAGAAAGAGGCCAGAGTTCCCGATTCACAATTCCGATTTGGATGACCGTTAAAAACGTATTTTCCCTGTCAGAGCTAGTTGTTTCCCTAATTCCCAGTTGTCTTGAACTCACTGAAGTCAGATTTCCCAGTTCTGAGTTAACAATTGTTTTGAGAGCGTCAGAAATCATCCTGGATTGGCAGCATGGCCAATGCTGAAAGTTTATCATTTTAAGCTTGGAGACCCTTAATCCCAGACTTGGGACCACACACCCACTCCACTGAATAGCAGGCTAGTGATTGCTTCGCAATGCTCGCAGTTAGTCACTGATTCTACTGAATTAGCGATTTCCAAGGATTAAAAAAGATTTGCCAGTAGATTGTTGCCTTGGTTCATGATGATGACTGCTAGCAAAGATTTTGAAAGTATGATGTTGACATGATCAGTCCAATCAAAGCTTCTGTAGATTTAACGTGGCCAATGACCTTGAGCCTTCTTGGATGGGCACTTCTAATGTAACTCTATGGCAATTTTCGAGCTCTACCCTTAGATTTGGCGGTGACGTAGTGTCCCCATGAGTAACAGAACACTGAGCCAATCACAACGTAACTAGAAAACATTACCAACTCCTACACTCCATATTTTCCACTGGCTGCCCCACCACCACAGAAAACACTAAGCTAGGCTGAAACACCTGCATTTTGGAGCTTCCTTACTCAAGAAAGCAAAGAATGTGGGGTTCAAAACAGCTCTGCCTCACCTGCCCTGAATGACAGGTCGCCACTGGCTGGAACATAATTACAATTTATTTATACACTGCAAATTGACTGTAACACGTCCAAACAGATATAATATTTGACCAAAACGTAATAATTTCATAACCTTTTTTACATTTGTATACGATCACCATGTACTACACATGTGCGTGGGAATACTTGGGAACAGATTTCCAAATTAAAAGTGCAGTTCAAGCTGATTTCCTTGTGTTTTTACATTCTTTTATGTCCAACAATGAAAATTAAACAAAAAAACAAACAAAAAATCATATTATTGCTCAGAAAACTTGGAGGGCCAAATAAAAAAACCCTCGGGCCGCCAGCTGAGAACCCTGGAATAGAGGCATTTTACAGGCACCTTGCGGCGTTCTTGATAAGTCCCTTCCCCCCTCCAGGCTCCTCCTGAGAATACAGCAGTACTAGTGGCGAATGATCACGAGAACTAACTGTTACCGGTTGGGAGGGATCAATTTAGACAGAACATGAGCTAGACTAAGAACATAGTCAAGACACAACACATAGGATGACTGTGCTACGTCTTGAATCACTGGCAGGAAGGATACATCTATATACCTTACATTTTTTCTCCATATGCAGCCAAGATACAACAACAAAAAAACATGATGTTTTTGGCAGTCTTCAGAAATAACAGAGATGCATTAGGGGGAAAATACGGTCCTCAGATACTAGGTATGTAAACTACTAGGTATATAAACATTCTGGTTCCAGACTATTTACAGATTTACACAAAGATGAAAGCCGGCTTCTAGATACATAGTGGTAATCTCCAATTAACCATTAACTCCTGTCCTCTACTCCAGTCTTTAACCACCACACTTTAGGAGCAGTAAATTCCTTCTCTGCTTGTACACCCTACTCTCCTCGCCCCCTTCCTCCATCTACCTTACAGTTATGAGGTTAGGGCAGGTGGCCTCCACACAGCCAGAGGCAAGATGGTGTGATAATATTTCACCTTATCATGTTTCCACACTGTGAACAACAACAGAGTGTAGCTACTGCACCATGCCAGCCAAGGCCTACAAACCATACTCCTTTCCAATGCCACCCTAAAAAGGAGGGTCTGGGGCAGACCAAATGCCAATGGGAAGCTATATTACTGTACCATCACCATTGTTGGGGGTAACATGTTAAAAAAGTAACATGTTATGTAATTACTTTTATGAGTTTCTTTTTCAAATTGGGAAATATTATTACAGTTATTTTGCCAAACAACGCATGCTTTAATTTCAGAATCATATCTCTACCAGTTACATATCTCCATGCTCCGATCTCAACTTTGTAAGAAGAACCGTTACATTCCTCAGCTACTGGGTCCTCAATCAACACTTTAAATTGCCCAAGCGGCACCAGAAAATCCAATTGTAATGAGTTTTGTAAATTATTCCAGCAGTGAGGTGCATTAAAACTAAAAGAGAATTGACCTAATTCGATGGAGACCCGAGGAACCTCAAGAGTTAACCAACCCTGTTTGGTAACTCATGTTTTTATACTTCAACAACAAAGTTAGGTAAGTTGGAAGTGTGTGTAGTAGAGCTTTGTAAAAACAAAAGGGAATAGTGAAGTCATCTACGGGACTTTAATAAGGAGCAGTCAACATTTTGATACAGGATGCAGAGATGAGTAATAAAACTGTCACCTGTGATAAAGTGAAGGGCGTTATGGTAGATGGCTTCCAAAGATTTAACAGTAGTGACTGCTGCATTCTTGTAAATGGTGTCACCATATTCAAGAACTGGCAGGAACGTTAACTGTACAATCTGTTTCCTGCTTTTTAGGGAGAGGCAAGATCTAGTTCTAAAAAAGAAGCCTACTTTAAATCTTGTCCTTTTAACTAGCTAATCAGTATGTTTTTAGATGTAAAATCCTTGTCAATCCAAATGCCCATATATTTATAGACGGGAACTCGATTGATGGGAGAACCATTTAATGAATAAATATGTAGTCCATCTGAAACATTTTTGCAAGAATGATATATTTAGTCTTCTTGCCCACGTTAAAGGGATACTTCGGGATTTTGGCAATGAGGTCCATTATCTACTTCCCCAGAGTCAGATTAACTTGTGGATACCATTTTTATGTCTCTGCATGCAGTTTGAATGACGTTGGAGGTCGTTTTGCAAGCAAATGCTAACTAGCATTAGTGAAATGACTGGAAGTCTATGGGTATCTGCTAGTGTTTAAGTACAAGTTTCAAATTAATTCTGGATTTTTGTAAGGCAACAAAATCAGATTGCAGCTCTAACAACGCCTTCTCTACAGTTGGGGCAATGGCATGCATAACAGTATCATCTGCATACAGGTGAATATTACAAGTTTTAACAGATAGACCAATATTATTTATATAAATAGTAAAGTCAACAGGTCCCAGTACCGACCTCTGTGGTACACCTTTCATAATATCCAGGAAAAAATACTTAATATAATCAGAAATCACAGATTGTGTCCTGTCTGACAGATCATTCTAAAACCACTTGCAAATAGCCTGATCCAGGCCTATTTCAGTCAACCTTTGAATGAGAGTGTGATGGTCAACAGTGTCAAAGGTCTTGGAAAGATCTATAAATAAGGCAGCACAATGATTTTTATGGTGCATGATATGGCTAATTAAGCAACCCATATGATAGCGCAGGACTTGTGGCCTAGCACAGGAAAGCAGCACAATAGATGTAAGGAAAAACTACAAACTAGTGATCAAACCTGAGTTAATAAGTAACCTATCTTTGGTAGAACGCACGCGGTTCGCCTTGTTCCCTCTGACAGTCAAACAAACAGTGAGATGTTTTTTTTTTTTCATGAAAGTAACGCAAAGTTATATAACTAGTAATATAACATGTTACTTTCCACACAAAGTAATATTGTAAAGTAAAGCATTACTTTTGTTAAATGTAATGAGTAATATGTAATAAATTACTCTACAAGTAGCTCAGCCGAACACTGACCAACACCAACAGGTTAATTCTCAGAATCCAATAGGGGGTTTACCCACATTTCCACCACTACATACAGTACCAGTCAAAAGTTTGGACACACCTACTCATTACAGGGTTTTTATTAATTTTGTATTATTTTCTACATTGTAGAATAATAGTGAAGACATCAAAAATATGTAATCATGTAGTAACTCAAAAAGTGTTAAACAATTTTTATTTTTATTTTTATATAGACAGCTTTATACACTCTTGGCATTCTCTCCACCAGCTTCATGAGGTAATCACCTGGAATGCATTTCAATTAACAGGTGTGCTTTCTGAAAAGTAAAATTGTGGATTTTCTTTCCTTAATGTGTTTGAGTAAATCCCTTGTGTTGTGACAAGGTAGGGGTGGTACAGAAGATAGCCCTTTTGGTAAAATACCAGGTCCATATTACGGCAAGAACAGCTCAAATAAGGAAAGAAAAATGACAGTCCATCATTACTTAAGACATGAATGTCAGTCAATACGGAACATTTCAAGAACTTTGAACGTTTCTTCAACTGCAGTTGCAAAAACCATCAAGCGCTATGATGAAACTGGCTCTCATGAGGACCGCCACAGGAAAGGAAGACCCAGAGTTACCTCTGCTGCAGAGGATAAGTTCATTAGAGTGACCAGCATCAGAATTTGCAGCCCAAATAACAGACACATCCCAACATCAACTGTTCAGAGGAAACTGCGTGAATCAGGCCTTCATGGTCGAATTGCTGCATAGAAACACCTACTAAAGGACACCAATAAGAAGAAGAGACTTGGTTGGGCCATAAACACGAGCAATGGACATTAGACCGGTGGAAATCTGTCCTTTGGTCTGATGTGTCCAAATGTGAGATTTTTGGTTCCAGCCGTCGTGTCTTTGTGAGATGCAGAGTAAGTGAACAGATGATCTCCATCTGCCATCCCACCTGGTTTCTGCTTAGTGGGACTATCACAAGGACAATGACCCAACACACCTCAAGGCTGTGTAAGGGCTATTTGACCAAGAAGGAGGGTGATGGAGTCCTGCATCAGAAGACCTTGCCTCCACAATCACCTGACCTCAACCCAATTGAGATGGTTTGGAATGAGCCGGACTGCAGAGTGATGGAAAAGCAGCCAACAAGTGCTCAGCATATGTGGGAACTCATTCAAGACTATTGGAAAAGCATTCCAGGTGAACCTGGTTGAGAGAATGCCAAGAGTGTGCAAAACTGTCATCAAGGCAAAGGGTGGCTACTTTGAAGAATATAAAATATAAAATATATTTTGATTTTTCTAACACTTTTTTGGTTACTTTGTGATTCCATGTGTTATTTCATAGTTCTGATGTCTTCACTATTACACTACAATGTAGAAAATATTAAAAATAAAGAAAAAAGCTTGAAGAAGAGAGAAGATGTGTCCAAACTTTTGACTGGTACTGTACCTATACATATACACAAACATTATCTGAGTATTGACAACTGTCACTCAGAAGGGTTGGGTTAAATGCGGAAGACACATTTTGGTTGAATGCAATCAGGTATGCAACTGACTAGGTATCCCCTTTCCTTTCTATGCTGCGTAACCAGAGTTCTCGTAACAGGTTTTATTTAGTCTTTACTGTGTCTGGTTCCTGGAGAGGCACCGTAACTGACCCTAGATCAGGCCTGTGAGGAATGTGTGTGTGTGAAGTAACGGCTGTGGCTCATATGTCACCTTTCTGTCACACAGGAATCCCTCTCTCTCTATGTCAACCTTCTGCATCTCACAGCAGAACACACACTTGCCCCTGCAGAGTTCCATTTATTACCTCTGTGGCTTTTAACACCAACATACCGCCGGACAGGACATGGAGAGGAGAGGAGGAATGGGAATCTAACCTCTCTCTTTGACTCAGGCTCCGAGATATTTATTTTCCCTCGGAATATATATATAATTTTAGTTTTAGTTTTGTTTTGATGTTGTACTTTGTGTGATTTATGATTTATGAGTTTTGTAAATGTCCAAACAGACAGTGACAGAGACTATGTATCAATGAGCATGTATCAATGCGGGGCAGCAGCTGGGGTTTGGTGGAGGGGGAGAGCGATGGTTTGGGGTGCGGGAGGTTGGGGTTGGGGGTGGCATGGAAAGAGAGTATTCAATGTCAGGGTTGTGTTTCAGGGTTTCAGACTTCAGCATTGTCAACACTTTCACTCCTCTGGCTCTCTGGCTCTCTGGCTCTCAGCCTCTCTGGCTCTCTGGCTCTCAGGCTCTCTGCCTCTCAGCCTCTCTGCCTCTCTGCCTCTGGCTCTCAGCCTCTCTGCCTCTCAGCCTCTTTGCCTCTCAGCCTCTCTGCCTCTCTGCCTCTCTGGCTCTCTGCCTCTCTGCCTCTCAGCCTCTCTGCCTCTCTGGCTCACAGCCTCTCTGCCTCTCAGCCTCTCTGCCTCTCTGGCTCTGCTCAACGCCATGCTTGGAACAGGATGGGGTTTAACCGTACAGGAACAGCAGCACTCTGGCCGAGCCAAAACCACTCAAACTTTACAACACATGGACCTGCGAACATGAGACCGGGCGATCATGGAAAACAACATGCAGTACCAATTCTGCAGTGTCCGGGCCATCTGAAATGAATGTTCTCACTCTACTGCTCTTGATGTTGTTATCCTTCTCTTCCAGGTTTGTATTTCCTCCCACATTCTTGGGCTTCACTGCCCCATGGGTGAAAGACTCCCTTGTATAAATGTATTACAACATACTGTAGCTTAAAAAGATTCCTTTGTTATGTTGGTGGTGGATGAGGTGAGATCCCCTTTACTATGTAAAGTGCTTTGAGTACCTCAGTTGGTCGTTAAGCTCGATATAAATCCAATTATTACTATTATTGTTATTATTATTATGTGGACATGATAAAGTGTGTTGAATGTATTTCAAAGAATGGAAAAAATGAGGGAGCAAGAGGAAGAAGACAGAATGAGAGAGAGCATGGAAGAAGGAGGACAAAGGGAGGTAATGATGGTGTATGAAATGAGTGCTGCCATCTCTGTGAGGAATAGAGAATCGATCAGAACCAAGCATTGTTCTCTCTCTGTGAGTTATAAAGAATATATCAGAACCAAGCATGGTTCTCTCTCTGTGAGTTATAGAGAATAGATCAGAACCAAGCATGGTTCTCTCTCTGTGAGTTATAGAGAATAGATCAGAACCAAGCATGGTTCTCTCTCTGTGAGATAGGTGCCCGGAAGGTTGCTGGATCGAATCCCTGAGCTGACAAGGTAAAAATGTGTTGTTCTGCCCCCGGGCACTGTGGATGTTGATTAAGGCCCCTCTGATTCAGAGGGGTTGGGTTAAATGCAGAAGACACATTTCAGTTGAATGCATTCAGTTGTACAACTGACTAGGTATTTCCCTACTCTCTGTGAAGAATAGATCAGAACCAAGCCTGGTTCTCTCTCTGAGGTATAGAAAATAGATCAGAACCAAGCATGGTTCTCTCTCTGAGGTGTAGAAAATAGATCAGAACCAAGCCTGCTGGCTGTGTATTCAGACCCCTTGACTTTTTCCACATTTTGTTACGTTATTCAAAAATATTTAAAAAAAATATATATATATTCCTGATCAATCTACACATAATACTCCATAATGACAAAGCAAAAACAGATTGTTTTTACATTTATGCTCATTTATAAAAAATAAAAAACTTAAATATCACATTTACATAAGTATCCTTTACTCAGTACTTTGTTGAAGCACCTTTGGCAGCGATTAAAGCATTGAGTCTTCTTGGGTATGACGCTACAAGCTTGGCACACCTGTATTTTGGGAGTTTCTCCCATTCTTCTCTGCAGATCCTCTCAAGCTCTGTCAGGTTGGATGGAGAGCGTCACTGCAGGTCTCTCAAGAGATGTTTGATCGGGTTCAAGTCCGGGCTCTGGCTGAGCCACTCAAGGACATTGAGAGACTTGTCCCGAAGCCACTACTGGGTTGTCTTGGCTTTGTGCTTAGGGTCATTGTCCTGTTGGTAGGTGAAGCTTCACCCTAGTCTGAGGTCCTGAGCTCTCTGGAGCAGGTTTTCATCATGGGTCTCTCTGTACTTTGCTGCATTTATCTTTCCCTCGACCCTGACTCGTCTCCCAGTTCCTGCCGCTGAAAAACATCCCCACAGCATGATGATGCCATCACCATGCTTCACCACTGGGATGGTGCCAGGTTTCCTCATGACGCTTGGCATTCAGGCCAAAGTGTTCAATCTTGGTTACATCAGACCAGAGAATCTTGTTTCTCATGGTATGAGTCCTTTACGTGCCTTTTGGCAAACTCCAAGTCGGCTGTCATGTGCCTTTTACTGAGGAGTGACTTCCGTCATAAAGGCTCGATTGGTGGAGTGCTGCAGAGATGGTTGTCCTTCTGGAAGGTTCTCCCATCTCCACAATGGAATTCTGGAGCTCTGTCAGAGTGACCATCGGGTTCTTGGTCACCTCCATGATCAAGGTCCTTCTCCCCCATTGCTCAGTTTGGCCAGACGGCCAGCTCTAGGAAGTGTCTTGGCGGTTCCAAACTTCTTCCATTTAAGAATGATGGAGGACACTGTGTTCTTGGGGACCTTCAATGCTGCAGACTTTTTTTGGTACCCATCCCCAGATCTATGTCTCGACACAATCCTGTCTTGGAGCTCTATGGACAATTCCGTTGACTTCATGGCTTGGTTTTCGCTCTGACATGCACTGTCAGCTGTGGGACATTATATAGACAGGTGTGTGCCTTTCCAAATCATGTCCAATGAATTGAATTTACCACAGGTGGACTCCAATCAAGTTGTCGAAACATCCCAAGGATTATCAATGGAAACAGGATGCACCTGAGCTCATTTTCGAGTCTCATGGAACATGGCAGGACTCTGCCCACAGCGCACATCTCACCAGCACTAGGAATCACAGGAATCGCTACTGACTCCTCAGGAGAATGACCACAGATTACTGGACAAATTACTTCTGACTCTCAGAATGGCCACAGATTACTGGACGAATCCCTATTGACTCCTCAGGAGAATGACTACAGATTACTGGACGCATCACTACTGAATCTTAAGTAGAGGCATCATGGCTGATCGAATAAGTCTGGCTCTTAAGTGAAATGAATCACAACCAACTTTCAATGAACCAACGGAAAACTAAGCCACTCCACCCTTTGCCGAAACCAAACGAGTAGCCCTCTATGTGGTTCTCATTTATTACGCTGGATTATTTATGTTTGAAAAAAGTGCAGTGCATTGGCTGAATACAATCGGTTATTATAGAATAAGTGGAGCTACTTGATTAAAAAAGAAATGTGGGTGTACACCTCGCCCTGTAGCTCATAAGGAGGAAACCTCAGAAGATGGAAGCTCTGAGAAGAATTACAATGAAACAAGAATAGAATCAGGGAGTTCAAGAAATGACTGATTGAAAGATAAAACAGCTACAAGAAAAATATGAGAACTTTTTGATTATCCCCAAAGGGTGTAGTTTAACACCCTCGATGTTACACACACACACACACAGGTCCCCATCTCTCTAACCACCCAGCCTCTGCCCCTTTGCCCACACCCCTCACACCTCTCTGGGGGCGCTAAAGCTGGAGAAAACTACACCGCTCACTCCCTCTCCCTGTACCCTCCCTCCTTAACCCTCCATTCCCCCAGTGCTCCCACTCATGTCGTAACAACCCATAAAGGTGCGAGACTTTGACCCTCCCAGTAAAAGCCCCCCAGCCCCTCCAGACAGCTGCTGTGTGTGAGTGGCATGGCCACATCTCATCACCCCCAGTACAGCCACAGCCCCCTCACAGTCACAGTCACAGAGAAAGAGTGGTCACTGGTCAGTATGTTTACTATCAGGCTCGGATCACTATCTGATCCCTGCATGGAGAATGGGACCTGACCAGAAAAATATTTATAACTAGGACCCAGAGGGTTTCCTGGTCAGGTCATGTGGTCAGAAAAACGTCCTGACCCCATCCATTTAAGAGACCACACACACCACACTGAATGTTCATCTGCCATTTGTTTCGGAGCTGTGTGTTTTAGGGACAACCCTGCTGGTGGACGTCTGGCTGCCGTTATTGTCGAGAGATTCTACATGTAGAATCGGTTTGCACACAGTTTGCAAATTACGGCCAGCACTCTTTTCAGCGGTGCTAAGTACTCTCTGCCGACAAACGCTACTAGTGTTTCCATGCCTGAACATGTAACCTTCTCTATAAATGAAATTAATAGATCTGGACACATAAATAAGTAGCTCAAGGGAGCACAACAGTGTCCCCATCTGGGCAGCAATCCCGCAATTCACAGCTACCAGTTCTGGGTCTTTGTGGATTACCCTCTCTTGCTGTCACAACATGTTCTTTTTGTTATGAATGGAGCATTACTGAGGGTACTTGCTTCTGTTCAGCCACAAAAGCATTAGTAAGGTCGGGCACTGATGTTATGCGATCAGGCCTGGCTCGCAGTCGGTGTTCCAATTCATCCCAAAGACGTTCGATTGGGTTGAGGTCAGGGCTCTGTGCAGGCCAGTCAAGGTCTTTCACACTGTTCTCGACAAACCATTTCTGTATGGACCTCGCTTTGTGCACATGAGGTAACAGCAAAGGGCCTTCCCCAAACTGTTGCCACAAAGTTAAAAGCACAGAATCATCTAGAATGTCATTGTATGCTGTAGCGTTAAGATCTCCCTTCACTGGAACTAAGCGGCCTAGCCCGAACTATGAAAAACAGCCCCAGACCATTATTCTTCCTCCATCAAACTTTACAGTTGGCACCATGCATTGGGGCAGGTAGCATTCTCCTGGCAACCTCCAGATATAGAGTAGTCCATCAGACTGCCAGATGGTAAAGCATGATTCATCTCTCCAGAGAACGCATTTCCACTGCTCTAAAGTTCAATGGTGGCAAGCTTTACACCACTCCAGCCGACGCTTAGGCATTGTGCATGGTGATCTCACACTTGTGTGCGGCTGTTCAGCCATAGAAACCCATTTCATGAAGCTCCTGACAAACAGTTATTGTGCTGATGTTGCTTCCAGAGGCAGTTTGGAACTCGGTAGAGAGTGTTGCAACCGAGGACAGACGATTTTTACGTGCTACGTGCTTCAGCACTCGGCGATCCCATTCTGTGAGCTTGTGTGGCCTACCACTTCGCAGCTGAGACGTTGTTGCTCCTAGACGTTTCCACTTCACAATAACAGCACTTACAGTAAACCGGGGCAGCTTTAGCAGGGCACAAATTTGACGAACTGACTTGTTGGAAAGGTGTCATCCTATGACGTGCCATATTGAAAGTCACTGAGCTCTTCAGTAAGTCCATTCTACTGCCAATGTTTGTCTATGGAGATTGCATGGCTGTGTGCTCGATTTTATACACCTGTCAGCAACGGGTGTGGCTGAAATAACTGAATCCACCAATTTGAATGGGTGTCCACATACTTTGTTTAAATAGTGTATGTATGCTATAAATATTGATTTATTGGTGGGAGGCCAAAGACATGTACAATGTTCAGACACACATTGGAATTTTTCTCAAGACCTACAGGTAACTGCCAAAATAAAGGATCCACAAACATTAAGTGTCTTTATAGGGCGTTGGGCTACCACGAGCCAGAACAGCTTCAATGCACCTTGGCAAAGATTCTATAAGTGTCTGGAATTTCATTGGGGGGGGATGCGACATCATTCTTCTGCAAGAAATTCCATAATTTGGTGTTTTGTTGATGGTGGTGGAAAATGCTGTCTAAGGCGCTTCTCCGGAATCTCTCTTAAGTGTTCAATTGCGTTTAGATGGCCATGGCGTATGTGTAACGAACCTCATTCTCCTCTTCTGAGGAGGAGAAGCGAGAAGGATCGGAGGACCAAAACGCAGCGTGGTAAGTGTCCATAATGTTTATTTTAAAACATAAACTGAACACTACGAAATACAAAACAATAAACGTGAAATGAACGAAACAGTCCCGTGTGGCGACAAACACTGACACGGAAGACAAACACCCCCCCACCCAAAACTGAAACCCAGGCTACCTAAGTATGATTCTCAATCAGGGACAACAATTGACAGCTGCCTCTGATTGAGAACCATACTAGGCCGAACTCAAAAACCAACATAGAAAAACAAACATAGACTGCCCACCCCTACTAACGCCCTGACCATACTAAAACACAGACAAAAACAAAGGAACTAAGGTCAGAACGTGATAGTATGGCTTACGTCGTTTTCATGCTCATCAAACCATTCAGTGACTACTCATGCCTTGTTGATAGGGGCATTGTCATCCTTTGGGGGCCATGGTAACCATGGAGGCCAAAATAAGGGCCTTCCCAGCATTTTTAAACATGGCCCTACACATAATGGGATGTTAATTACCTAACTAACTAAGGAATCACACCTGTGTGGATTTGTATCCCTTATTTACTCAAGTGTTTCCTTTATTTTGGCAGTTATCTGTATGTCACATTAATTGGAAGTGGCAGAAAAAGCTTAAGAACTGAGAAACAGAAATTAGCTTTCCTAAGTAGCTAGTGCCTCCTCTGTTTCAAAACATCAGCTATTTTCATTCAATTGCTATCTTCAACATTCTGAACCTTCTCATGGTAATGAACATACCCCCTGGTGTTCCCGTGAGCTACATGTCAGCACATTGCTAGACAGACAGACAGACAGACAGACAGACAGTGACCGTGGCAGGGCCATATGTGGGAGCAGTAGCAGGAGCAGCAAAGAGAGATCAGGGGTCAGGGAGGGTTTGGGTTTCCTGCTCACAGCCTCCCGTAGAGTGCAGCCAGAACCCTTCCTCCACCACCCACAGCCCCAGCTCAGCCCCAGCTCAGCCCTAGCTCAGCCCCAGCTCAGCCCCAGCTAAGCCCCAGCTCAGCCCTAGCTCAGCCCCAGCTCAGCCCCAGCTCAGCCCTAGCTCAGCCCCAGCTCAGCCCTAGCTCAGCCCTAGCTCAGCCCCAGCTTAGCCCTAGCTCAGCCCAGCTCAGCCCCAGCTCAGCCCCAGCTCAGCCCTAGCTCAGCCCTAGCTCAGCCCCAGCTCAGCCCCAGCTCAGCCCTAGCTCAGCCCCAGCTCAGCCCCAGCTCAGCCCCAGCTCAGCCCTTGCTCAGCCCTAGCTCAGCCCCAGCTCAGCCCTAGCTCAGCCCCAGCTCAGCCTAGCTCAGCCCTAGCTCAGCCCAGCTCAGCCCTAGCTCAGCCCTAGCTCAGCCCTAGCTCAGCCCCAGCTCAGCCCCAGCTCAGCCCTAGCTCAGCCCCAGCTCAGCCCTAGCTCAGCCCCAGCTCAGCCCTAGCTCAGCCCTAGCTCAGCCCCAGCTCAGCCCTAGCTCAGCCCCAGCTCAGTCCTAGCTCAGCCCCAGCTCAGCCCCAGCTCAGCCCTTGCTCAGCCCTAGCTCAGCCCCAGCTCAGCCCTAGCTCAGCCCCAGCTCAGCCCTAGCTCAGCCCCAGCTCAGCCCTAGCTCAGCCCCAGCTCAGCCCTAGCTCAGCCCTAGCTCAGCCCTAGCTCAGCCCCAGCTCAGCCCCAGCTCAGCCCTAGCTCAGCCCCAGCTCAGCCCCAGCTCAGCCCTAGCTCAGCCCCAGCTCAGCCCCAGCTCAGCCCTAGCTCAGCCCCAGCTCAGCCCCAGCTCAGCGCCAG